>NC_056743.1:257456289-257721289 GCF_019279795.1 Protopterus annectens
ATCTCAAGATGCACTTGCTCGAAGAACTCCTCAAAGTGGAGAACATTGACATTTGTGCTCTAACGGAGTCGTGGTTTAAAGCAGCACAAAGCACCCCTGCACTACCAGGCTATAAGTCATTACACAACTTTGTGCCCCAGAACATGGACTGCAGCTTCAAAGGCGGTTTTGTCTCCATCTTCATAAAGGGTATGCACACCTCCAGACAAGTAGCCCAGCATAATGCATCTGAGATACTTCAGGTGCAACTAACATTGGGTAAGATGGCGATTCAGATCGTAGCCTGCTATAGGTCCCCATCCATGTCCCAGGACTCTCACTCCACGTTCCTAAGCACCCTGGAAACTATTAGGGTCCAACCCACCTCTCTCATACTAGGTGACTTCAGCTTGCCCCTCCATCAACTGGTAAAGCTACTCATGCACCAATACACTGCCCCAAAGCTTCCTGGAATTCATCTGTTCCAATGCCTTGGACCAGCTCATTCTTACCTCCACTAGAGAAAGCAACATCCTTGACATGTTTATTACTAACATGGGCAACCGTTGCTCTACACCAGTAGTCAATTCCTCCCTGGTTAGGTCTGCCCACAAACTGAACACCATGGAAGTCCATGTCTCACCCACACTCCCTGCAAAGGTAACCACCATCAAAAACTTCTCCAAAGCTGACTTTGTGCTCCTAAAAACAGAAGAGGCTAACTTCACTGTACCCATTTCAGTGGAAAATAGATGCATGACTGCCGAATCGTACACCAGTGCACTGTATGAACATGTACATAAATGTATGGAACTAGCCATAACCAACCGAACCAAGGCACTCCACTCCAAAAAAAAAAAAAAAAAGGGAAGCCAATATGGTGGTCCCCTGCCATTAATAAACTCTACAGTAGAACGAAGAAACTGTTGCCGAAAAAGGTTAAGTCCCTAGACTGGAAAAACTCCCTTGTTAGCCTCAATAAAAAGTTGAGATCCCTCATCAAAACCTGTAAATCCAGCTATGAAGGCAGAATTGCAGCAGACACTAAAAACAACCACAAAGCCTTCTATAGTTACATCAGGAATCTCAATGGCAGTACCCATGGTTGCTCTGAGTTACTGCACAATGTTTCCTTGTGTACTGAGCCAACATACTGGCCGACAAATTCTTTGCCAACTTTACCCCCCCCCCCCAAAAGGACCAATCACAATATCGGAGGAATGCCAGGCACCCAGCATTACTGCAGCACAGGTTAAAGCGTCATTGTCCAAGGTTAAGAATACAACTTCCATGGGAACCAACAGTATCTCTGGGTGTGTTCTACATGAGCTACAAACTGAACGGGCACCACATCTGTGTGCCCTGTTCAATCACAGCCTCACGTCAGGCATTGTCCGTACCGAATGGCACACTGCTACATTTATCCCCTCTTCATAAAGAGGGAGCGGCTACAGACCCTGGGAATTACAGCCCCATTAGCCTGATGAGTCTGATATGTAAGATTATGGAGCACATCATCATGGACCTAATTAACAAGAATATAGGGAATCTCCGAACTTTGGATCCCACTCAACTTTATTTTGTCAAAGGTAGATCATGCCTGCTCAACCTGGTTGACTTCTTTGAGTCAGTCACCAGAGCTGTGGATGAGGGCAAGGCAAGTTCATACAGCCTACCTCGATCTGGCCAAGGCCTTTCATACCATTCCCCACTCAGGAATTATTGATAAAGTCATCAAACTAGGCATCAACCACCTATATCACTAGGTGGGTTGAAAATTGGCTCACGGATGGAATCCACAGTGTGAAAGTAGCGGACTCCAAGTCAGACTGCCGACCAGTTACGAGTGGAATCCCACAGGGATCGGTCCTCAGTCCTCTCCTGTTTGACATCTACTTCTCAGAAGTCCAGGCCAACACAGAGGGACTCTGGCTGACAAAGTTTGCAGACGACTGCAAGCTGGGAGCCATTATTAACTCCCCAAGTGATAAAAACATCCTACAGAAAGGCCTCACTGAGACCAATGACTGGTGTCTAAACCATGGCCTTAAGCTTAATGCCAAAAAATGTCATCATCCCCTTTGGGAAAAAACTCCGTTCCCACTAATTACCACATCGATGGGAGCCTACTGAAGGCGTTATAAGAGATCTGGGGACACAAGTTGACAGCAACCTCTTCTTCCACAACCACATTGCCACTGTTGACAGAAAGCCCTATGTGGCACATCTCATTACCAAGGGTTTTGCATCCAGGAAGAAAGGGGTCATAATCTCTCTACTCTTCCCTCATTAGGCCAATCAATCTAGTATAATGCCCCATTTGGCATGTACCTCACTAGACACATGCAACAGCTGGAAAGGCCACAAAAGTACCTCACGAAGAGGATCCTAGGCCTTAAACACCTGTCCTACACAGACAGACTCAAAAAAAAAAAAAAAAAATCCTCCTATTCTTTCTCATGTCGTCTACTAAGGCGATCTCTGCTTAACTTACAAATCCATGTCTGTCCCAGCTCTGTGTGAATTGTTACATCTAAAGAAATTCCATTCCCACCACACCACATGCTGCAGACACCTCAACCTCATTACCGCAATCAACAGAACATGGTGGAGGGACAGGTTCATAACCCAGAGACTGCCCATGCTCTGGAATAGACTTCCCATACATGTCAAGCAGAGCACCTCACTGGCCCTCTTCAAGATAAATCTTGATGAGTGGATGGGAAATAAAGATGTCCTTCTATTCCTATGTTGCAGTATTTTTGGTACGGGATTTTCCGCCTCAAGCTACCCGTATGTCAGCTTCTATATAAAAGCTTCAGCTTGGCTGTTGTAGTTGAGTGGGATGTCACACGTTGGGCCGTAATCCAGGGACCTTAAATGTGACGTCTGCACGCCAGACCTCAGAACTTTTAAGTTGCAGGCAGCCACCACATCGTGTGCTTTGCTCCTTCTCTGCAAGATTTCTAAAAAGTTGAGTACCTCATTGGGGTTTTCTTCTTGAATTTCTAGCTAAAGCTTAGTTTGTTGTAGTAATCCTTAGCCGATGTCAGCAAAACAAAAATGCCAGTGTGGGTATCTGATACCCCATAAAGACAGGTACGCCGTTGCATTTTTTGCTTAGGCCAGGAGCACAATCAAAACACTTGCTCTATCTGCCAATCCTTCATTCCTAAGATCCTTCGCAGCAGTCTGGCCATACACTACCTGGAAAACCAACGGCTTAAAAAATTAGCTCTCAGGATGCATCCCCTCTTGGAGGCCTCGACTGAACCTCACGAAAGAAGGACAAGTTTCCTAGGCCCTCTTCCTCTATTGCTCCGCTTTAGGACGCCCTGCCAGCTACCGATTTAGGAGTTGAGGGACTTCTGACGGTCCCGTTGACTTTTACGGGAACCTTTGAAGAAGCTGTTCCACAGGTTACAACCTGCACGTCCCTGGAGCCAACCCAGACAGCTACTGCCGAGGTCAAGAGGGAACCAGACGCATCTGGGTCTCTGGCCGTGTTTCCTCCACCCGACACAGCTACCCTTAGCCAGGCATCCGACTTCAGGCCTACCCCCAAGTCTACCCTAGTCAAAAAGAAACAGAAAAAAAAACATCTGGCTACACCGGCAGGAGGCCTGCTTGATTGATAGTCCCTCACCTCATCCTTCATTATGGATCTTCTGGCCCTTAGACCTTCAGCTTCTTCTCCAGCTACTCTTCCTGTGCTTAGCCTTAATCCTGCCTCTGCCTCTTCTCTTCCACCACCTAACTCACAAGAGAGGGAAGAAAAGCAAGAGCCCTGTTCTTCTGATGAATCCGTTTCTTAGACTTCCCAAATATCATCTGGTGAATAATGCTCTTGAAGAGAGGCTGAGTCCATTGCAGGAGACTCATCTCTACTCTCCTGGCTGCTACTCCTGACTGTCCCACCAAATCTGACATCTCTTCCAAACTATCTCAGGCTTCCCAAGTAGTCAGGCACTCATTTAGATGTAGTTAAGATGCTGCAGAGGCCTCTGCATGCTCTGCAGCATCTGCCTGTGTACTGAGGAGATATTCCTGGCTTCGTCTGCAACACTTGCCAGAAGACTTGGTCTAAAATCTTGGATGCCACCCTGGACCCTAATTTTCTATATTGCAAACATTTAGCAGACCTATTCAAAAATCTGCAGGAAAAGAGCTGGGAATTGCAACACATCAAGCATCTTTTGGTGTCCCCTATTCCTAAATATTACAGGAATTACCTTGCCAAGGCCACATTTGTCAGACGAAACCTGGCCCCTGCTGGACCTACCTCTTCCAGACAAAGAGGAGGAGCCAGAAGACAAACTCTTACCAGGCCAACTGTCTCTCAGCCTCCCTCTAGACAGTCATTTCAAGACAGAGGAGGCCCCAACAATGCTTGACAGTCTTGCCCTCCTTCCCCTTTCCGCCCATCCTCCCACTGCCTTCCTTTTGGAAAACCATCACCACAGACAAATGGGGTTCTGGCTGTTGTTCGAAAAGGATACTTCCTGTCCTGGAAAGAAAGGCCACCCTTAAACAGTGTCCATTCCCCCCCCAAAAAAAATCAGATTCCTCTTCCCACAGGTTCTGACAGATCTGAACTTGGGCACCATAGTACCTGTCCTTCCAGGACAGGAAGGAAAGGGCTTCTATTCAGGACTATTTCTGGTCCCAAAAAAAAAATGGACCATGGAGACCTATTCTAGACCTTTCCTTCTTAAATCTATTCTTAAAAGTGCCCACCTTCAGAATGTTGTCCCTACCAATTTACTCCCTCTCATACCTGCTAAGGCTTTCAAGGCCATACTTGACCTGAAAGAAGCCTATTTGCACATACTCATTCTACCCTCCCACAGAAAATGTTTGTTTCTCTGGATCCTCTTTTCATTTCCAATTTACTGCATTGCCCTGTGGTTTGTCCACTGCCCCCCCCCCCCCACAGTGTTGATAAAATGCCTGGCACCTGCCATAGCCTATTGCAGAACACAAGGGAATTCAGATTTATCCCTACCTAGATGCCGACATGATCCTAGCAGACTGCAAGGAATCCCTGTTAATCCATCTAGAGTTCACCATGTGCCTATACAAAGTCTGGGGTTCACTCTTAACCTCCCAAAGTCATCCTTGACCCCAGAATAAGACTAAATATTTCTAGGTTGCAGGATCAAAACGGACATAATGAAAACCATGCTTCTCCAGGACAGGGTCAGCTCCTTGAACTCCCATTTCAAAGTCCTGTTACAGACCCAAAAAATAACTGCAAGACAATACACAAGAACCCCTGGACCTAGTGGCAGCCACCATCCCCATGCTACCACTATCCAGAATGCACATGTGAAACTTACAGTGGTATCTACAAAATGGTTGGTCTCAGCACCAACTTTCTCTAGAGCAAGAAATCACTCTCCTGCCCTGCCTAAAGTCTGAAATAAAATGGTGGATTCAGCAAGTCCAGCTGAACCCAGGCCTTCCGCTGCAGCCTCCTTTCCCAAACCAGTTCATGCTTACAGATGCTTCATACTCAGGATGGGGAGCCACAGTGGCTTCCTACAGGGTCCTAGCAAAGTGGCACCCTTCCCTAAAGAAAAACGCATCAACGTGAGGGAAATGACAGCTGTCCTAGCACTGAAAACCTTCATTCCACTCCTACTACCAGGTGTTCTCCAAATAATAACAGACACCACATTTATGTGGTACCTCAACAAGCAGAGAGGACCAAAAGTGTACTACCTTTGCGAACTAACCTTACTGATATGATGGGACCTAGCCTCTCGACACGACTTGGTCCTGCAGTTATCTAGCATCCACTCACAGGACAACAAACAAGCAGACCTTCTCAGCAGGACATACTGTCCACAGCACGTATTGATGTTGGACAGGAATGTCTTTCTAGACAATGTCTACATGTGGGGCACACCAAGTACACTTGCTTGCCTCCCCCCAGAACAGACAACTGCAGACCTTTTGCTCCAAGTCCTACTCCCCTCTAGCTTGGAGAGTAGATACATTCAGCATTTCTTGGAAGGGAAGGTTTCTATATGCCTTTCCTCCCTTCCCACTAATTCAGAATGTCCTCCTGATAATCAAGAGAAACCAACAAAAAATCTTATTGGTGACTCCCTACTGGCCAAGGCAGCACTGGTTCCCCCACTTCTCAATCTAGCCAAGGGCAATCACCAGAAGTTACCCCACAAGGTGGATCTTCTGATACAACAAAAGGGAAGCCTCATCCACCCACACTTGCAGATGTTGTCACTGACACTGCTTGATAAACTTCTAATTCCCTTCAGGCACCACTACTCAGAGGAGGTGCTTTCAGTCCTGAGGAAGGCCAGGAAACCTACTACAACAAAATCTTATTTAGCTAAATGGGAGAGATTTTCAAAATGGCGTCTGGACAAGGACAGGGATTCATGCATCACAGATCCCTCTAGTTCTTTCATATGTTTGTCAACTACTAAAGGGCGGACTCTTACTCTTCAGTGAAAGTCCCTGCCTGCCATTAGATCCTCCCTTACTAGCCAGGTTTGATGTAAAGCTATTCTTAAAAGGGGTCTTACACATCAGACCTCTAAGGAAAACCCATCACACCACCTTGGGACCTGAACTTCATCATGGAAAAACTAACCCAGTCTCCATTTGAACCCACTAGTGTTGCTACTCTGCAAATGTTTGCATGAAAGACTACTGCTAGTGGCCATAACTTCAGCCAGAAGGATGTCTGAATTACAGGCCTTAATGGCTTGCCCCCCATACATTATCTTCCACAAGGGCGGGGTAACACTAAGAACTAACCCTTCCTTTATGCTGAAGGTGGTCAGTGATCCGTCTAAACCAATATATTCAATTTCCCACCTTCTATTTCTCTCCTCCCAATGGTAGTGAGAGAATACTGCACTCCCTGGATGTACACAGCTAATATTTTATTTAGACAAAACAAAATCCTTTAGAAAATCCAATCGCCTCTTTGTTTCCTTCCACCCCAGGGCCCTGGGCAAGGCAGTCTCCAAACAAACCATTGCATGTTGGATTAGAAAAGCCATTTGGCTCTGTTTACACCATGGCAAAAAGGTCCCACAGAGAGTTAAAGCTCACTCCATCAGGGTAGAAGCCGCCTCCAAAGCCTTTTTAAAAAGCCTGGACACAGCTTCCATACTAGAAGCAGCCACATGGTCCACCATTCACACTTTCACCAAACACTACACGTTAGACAATATCTCCATATCACGTGCAAGGTTTGCCAGGGCAGTCCTGCAGAGCTTTGTGGGATCAGCCACTTCTACCTCCACCCTTCCTTCCAACTAAGCTTTGGTACTGTCCCACACCAAGAATACTGCAACATAGGAATAGAAGGACATAGAATAGTTGTGTAAAATCTTACCATAACTATAGATGTTCTTCTCTTCCATGTTGCAGTATTCCTTCCCACCAAACCCCCTTATCCTTTCTGTCTCTCTCTCTGATGTTCATCGTGCATACAGCTGCAGTCATAACAGATGGGTTCTCCTGCCATCAGGCGGGTCCTCGCTCGGCCGAATTCCAAAGTCTAGGTCCGGCGTCGGTTGTCGTCGCTTCTTCCCAGGTGTCAGTGCGACAGGGGTATAAAAGAACCAGTCAACGCCATTTTCTTCAGTCTTTCTTGCCGCGCGGTGCCCGAAGCAGAAGCAGTTCGCAAGTGCCGGTCAGCCAGCTCCTGAAATTACGAAAATTTTGAAACTGAAGTCTTCTTGAAAGCTAAGTACCCCATTGGGGAAACTTTTCTTGCCTCAGACCGATGTCAGACAAAGTTAATAATTGTATTTCATGTGGGAAGCAAACAACGCATAAGGATTTCCATTTCCTCTGTATTCCTTGTTTAGGCCCAGACCACGACGTCTCAGTCTGTCGCTTTTGTGCTATATTCAACAAACGCACCATTAAGTGTCGGGCGGAGTTCGCCCAGCATTATTTTGGCACAACATTTAACTATATTATGTCGTCAGATACTCAGACTCCAGTTTTGTCTAAAAAGCGCAAAGATAAGGACCGACGCACGAGGTCCGCGGCCTCTTCTGACACCACGCCAAAGCCGACTACACGTGGTCCGGTTCTCAGCGAGGTGCCTACGCAGCCCCTGACTACCGACGACACTTCTTTGGCGGTGTCTCCTGTGCCCGAGGTCACAGGCTCCTCGGCCCACATCCCGACTTCTGATACCGAAGCCACTCTTGGCAGTGAATCTCAAAATGTGGACAGGTCTACCTCCACTCAAGGTGTCTTCAGACCTTCATCTTCTTTTTCCATCAAGGCTTTCACTAAGTCTAAAGCAGCCATGCATTCTAAGAAACAAGCTACACAGGGCCCATCTCCAGGCCCTGTGCCTAAAAAACAGATGCTTAAAATGGCTGAGGATTTAATTACTTTTATCAGGGGTTCTCAACCCCCCCCCCCCCCGGACAAGAGACCCAGAGTGGAGGAAGAATCCCCCTCCTCTGATCAGGGCTCCATTATTTCAGAGCACTCTGATGATCAGGAACATTCTTACTCCCCTTTTGAAGACTCTGATGCAGAGGAGTCCATTCCCTCTGTATATCCCCTCCAGAGGATTACTCATTTGGGGAAACTTTGCATACCTTAAGGGAGCACTTCCACTGGGAAGGCCAAGATTATTCAGAGTCCAAGAAAAGGCTTAGGGAATTTCTCTTGCTACCTCAGCACAGGCCTCTGGCTATACCTCCTGTCTTGAACATACTAGATGATGTGTACTCCGAGGCCTGCCTTAACCCAGATTCTCTACCTCCAGCCCCAGTTAAGCCTGACAGGTACTACAGGGTTCCTGACTCACACCAATTTCTATACAAAAGCCATGCTGCTGACCCAGAAACTATCTCACAGGGCCCCAAGGGGATTAAGGCCTCCACTGCTAAAAATCCATTACCTTCCGAGAGAGATTCCAGATCCTTAGAAAGGTGGGGGAAAAAGGTATATACCTCGGCTACCTTAACCATGAGGGCATTAAACTGTCAGTTCCATATGCTAAAATACCAACACTTTTTGTTGTCACAATTGAAAAGTAAAATGTCACAACCTGAACAACCAGACTTGAAGGAGTTGCAGGATTTGATGCATAGTGCAGAACAAGTGGGTAAACATACCTTACAGTGTGGTTTTGATGCTGTAGAGGCCTCATGTAGAGCTGCTGTTACAGGATCAGTCATACGTAGACATGCCTGGCTCAAGGAACAATCCTTGCCAGATCATGTCAAAGCTAAATTACTAGATGCCCCTCTACAAAAGGATGTATTATTTGGTGCTAATGCTGAGGAGGTATTAAGGAAAATGGAGGAAAAGGCTAAATTAATGCAATGAAAGATTTTCTACAGGTACAACCCCCACGCTTCAGTAGAAATTGGCCTTCCAAAAATTGGTCCTTTCCAGCCACGGACAGACCACAAAGAGGTAGATACAGGCGCCCGAGGGGCAGAGGACAATCCCAAGGATCGTTTAGAGACAGACAATGGCAAGCTCCTACACAGAGGTGGTGAGGTAACTCGCAACCATTCGGAAACAAGCCCAATGACTTTCCCCTTTGTATGCCAAGCAAGACTCAAATGGCAGCACCCTTATGCGGAAAACTGGCATTATTTTCAAAAAATTGGCATGTTGTCACAAAAGACAAATGGATCCTGGACATTATAAACAGAGGCTACAGATTCCATTTTCACACCCTTCCAAAAATGAGAGGCATGCCAAACCTGCCACACAATCAAAGGGCAGAGGCACAAAGGCAAATTACAGATCTCATAGACATGAAAGCTATTCAAGAGGTACCTATGCACGAACAAGGTCAAGGTTTTTATTCCAGACTATTCCTGGTACCAAGGAAGGGAAAAGATTGGAGACCTATTTTGGACTATTCCATCCTAAACACATTTCTACTCGTACCAAAATTCAAGATGCTCACTCTACAGCAGCTTCTTCCCATGCTGGGCAAGGAATCTTGGCTGGTAACATTGGACCTCAAGGAGGCATACCTGCATGTCCCAATCAGACAAAATTGCAGAAGATATCTCAGATTTCTTGCAGGTTCAACCCATTATCAATTCTCTGCATTGCCCTTTGGCTTATCTACTGCGCCCAGAGTATTCACGAAATGCCTGGCATCAGTAATTGCCTACTGCAGACTTCAAGGGATACAAATATACCCCTATTTGGACGACTGCCTGATCCAAGCGGACAGCAAGCACATTCTTCTGAAACATCTGGCTTATGTAATAATGTTGTTGAACTCTCTGGGATACACAGTCAACAAAAAGAAATCCAAGCTAATACCCTCTCGGAAAATAATTTTCCTGGGTGCCAACTTGGACACAAACACCCAGATGGCCTACCTCACGCCAGAGAAGCAGGGGCAACTAACTCAGTACTTCAGAGCACTAGCAAGTTGCACCAGGCTGACTGCAAGGAAAATCCTGCAGGCTCTGGGATTCATGGCATCTTACTAATCCCATGTGCAAAGCTGCATATGAGGAAACTTCAATGGTACCTGAAAAACCTATGGTCTCAACACAGCCACAGTTTGGAAACAATAATACCACTAATTCCATGTCTTCAAAAGGAATTTCTGTGGTGGGCTCAAGCATGCCAAGCAAACACAGGTCTCCCATTCAGCAAGCCTCAAGCAAATCAAGTTATCACAACAGACGCCTCGGACTACGCCTGGGGGGCGCACATGACAGATCGGTGCATTCAGGGCAAATGGTCCCAAAAAGAAAAGCACCTTCACATCAATCAAAAGGACATGCTAGCAGTAATAAATGCTATTATAGCTTTCAAAGACCTTCTGCAACCAGGTCAGCTATTAATAAGAACGGACAACACCACAGTTATATGATACATAAACAAACAGGGAGGAACACATTCATACCCCCTATGCAGACTGCCATGTCACTTTGGAACATGGCCATGGACTTAGAAATCGAACTACAAGCACAGTACTTGCCAGGCAAGGAAAACACGCTGGCAGACAACCTAAGCAGAAATATGACAGAACCACACGAATGGAAGTTGCATCCTCAAGTTTTTACAGAGATAATCCAAGCATGGGGAAGGCCATACATAGATCTCTCTGCCTCCCACAAAAATCACCAATTGACAAAATTCTGCTCAAGGATTTTCCATCCAAAGGCCTGGAGAGTGGACGCTCTCTTTCAGTTGGACATCAATGACAGTTTATGCCTTCCCACCTCTTCCTCTGCTGCCCAAAGTTCTATTGAAGACCAGAGCAGACAGACCAAAGATGATTCTCATTGTTCCAGACTGGCCAAGACAACACTGGTACCCACTCCTGTGGAGCCTGACACGTTTCCCACCATGGACCCTGCCTCTAATGCCTCTTCTCCTCACTCAGCACAGCTTCAAAACTCTTCACAGTCAGCTAAAAACACTCAGTCTAGCCGCATGGAAGATTCCTTACCACCACAACAGACCCTACTCTCCATGGAGGTGCAGGATGTCATTTTGGAGGCCAGAAGGCCGTCTACTAGGAAAGCTTACTCCGCAAAATGCAACTGTTTTGTGTCTGGAATGAGAAAAAGGGCCAGGATCCTGGAAAACTGAATTTACCTCAAATATTAAGTATCTAGCTGAGCTGCTAAGCAGTGGACTCTCATTCTCCACCATCAAAATCCATGCCTCAGCCATTTCTGCAGAATACAACACTGATCCACCCTTATTCTCTCACCCCCTTTTAAGACAGTTCCTCAGAGGGGCTAAGAATCTAAAACCCCCAAGGAAACAACCAATACCTGCTTAGGATCTCAATTTCATTGTGGAAAAACTGACATTGCCTCCTTTTGAGCCAGCTGCCTCATCAGATTTGCAATACTTGTCCTGGAAAACAGCTTTCCTTCTGGCTATTACCTCATCTCGTAGAGTGTCAGAACTACAAGCTGTCATGGCTGTGCAGCCTTTTTTCATCTTCCATCAGGACAGAGTTTCCTTACGAACCAACCCGTCCTTAATGCCAAAAGTGGTATCCAGGGTAGCTTTGAATCAGGCCATAAACTAACTACCTTTTATCCTAATCCTCAAAACAAAGGGGAGGGATTACTACATTCCTTGGCCATCCACAGACAACTGCGTTATTATTTGGACAGAACAAAGCCTTTCAGAAAATCAGAACAGCTCTTTGTGTCCTATGCTATAGGAGATCAAGGAAAGCCAATTTCCAAACAGACAATCTCAAAATGGATAGCCCACTGCATATGCTTTTGCTATTTTTTTCATGGCAAAACTGTACCTACAGGCATCAGATCTCACTCCACAAGGGCCCATGGCTACCTCTGCAGCCTTTCTCAGAGGAGTTCCTACCAAAGATATTTTAGAAGCAGCCACTTGGAGTTCTGTGCATACCTTCTCCAAGCACTGCCACCTTCCACTATACTCCAAATCTAGAGCGGGCTTTGCCACTGCAGTCTTGCAGGGCATTCTGGCTCCTCCTAGTTCCACCTAGTGCCTACCACCCCTTTCTTAGCTTTGAGATTCTACCCATCTGTTATGACTGCAGCTGTATGCACGTTGAACATAGTACAGTTTTGTACCTACCATAAATGTAGATGTTCGAGTGCTAATACAGCTGCAGTCCAGGTTTCCCACCCTCCTTCCCCACTTGGGACAGGCCTATTGGCTGACATATCCTCATGCAACCAGATTGGGGTATTCATTCATGATGTATTTGCTTGCACTACTGTATTTTGTTTATATGGCATTGCTTTATTACACTAATTTGTGTTGCCTTCCTTCTGGGGGCACCTGACATCTGGGGCAAGAAAAACTGAAGAAAATGGCATCGGCTGGTTCTTTTATACCCCTGTCGCACTGACGTCAGGAAAGAAGCGACGACAACCGATGCCGGAGCTAGACTTTGGAATTCGGCCGACCGAGGACCCGCCTGCCGGCAGGAGAACCCATCTGTTATGACTGCAGCTGTATTAGCACTCGAACATCTACATTTATGGTAGGTACAAAACTGTACTTTACTGATATGTTTAGGTCTCTTTGGGGGCTATACCCTGTCCTGTGACCTATGTAACCACATAATGGCGGCTCGACCCTATGACTGACATCACTGGCTACTCCCTGTTGCTGTTCCTTCAAGTTCTGAGGTCTGTGCATGCAGCTGTCACATTTAACTTCCCTGGTTTATGGAACGTCCCGCACAACTACAACAGCGAAGCTGAAGCTTTTGTATAGGAGCTGACGTACGGGTCACCTGAGGTGGAACATCCCACACCAGGAATACTGCAACATGGAAGAGAAGGACATCTGTGGTTATGGTAAGATTTTACACAAATATTCTTTCACCCCGTTATCACTCCAGTGGCTGTACTTGATAAAGGCACTGTGAACTAATGGCGGGCGGCAAGATGCCAGGGCACTTCTAGGGGCTACGCTTGTAAAGGCTCCAGGGCCATTAGCCTAGTACACACTTTATGAATGTATGTGTGTGTATATATGTGTGTGTGTGTGTATGTATGTGTATATATATATATATATATATATATATATATATATACACATACACACACACATATATATACATATATAGATATATATGTGTGTGTATGTGTGTATATATATATATATATATATATATATGTGTGTTTATACATATATAAATATATATATATGTGTGTGTGTGTGTGTGTGTGTGTGTCTGTGCACGCACGCGTCTGTGTGTAAATTGACAGTGTTTACATTGTGCGTTTCTCAGTTGACATACTTGATCTAAGACTAAGAGGGATGTAAGGTATTATGGGAGTGAAGAAATTAAAGGAGCTCGAGACTAAGAATGCTAGCAGGTAGCTAGATCCAATCCTGCAAGAGGCTCCATTCCCAGTTGTAATGAAGGGATTAGGATGAAAAGGATCTAGAGTTGGGGTAAGTACATTATTTCCATTTTTAGCTGTTGACTTCCAAATAGCTAAAATTGATAAAAGATTGAGAAGTGATGCATTTACTGTGTTTTTAGATGTGCTTATTTTCATTTTCACATACCACCTCTTCTTGGGTCATAGGGTACATCACTGTTGATGAATTCTTGTTAGGGACTTGGTTTATTTTGAGGGGCAAGTCGTCTCAGAATTGTGTACATTCCACTGAGATTTCTACGGTCTTTTTAAGGCCCAACCCTACCCCTCGTCTTCGTTTAGGTGTCTGTTTTTTTTTCCTTTGGAATACTGGCGGTTAACTCTCTTAAAGGTTAACTTCATTGTTGGCCTTCATTTCAGTTTCTGGTAGCCCTTGAATGCAGAAATGTTTGCCTTTTTAGTCTTCTGTTTTTCTTTGGGGAGCTTATCAGAAGTTTTTATTCTTGCTTTCCTTTGGTTTTGGTCATTCTCAACTATCTTCTTAGGCTATGAACACATTTGGAATCTGAGCTGCTCTTCAGTTGGTTGTAAAGAAAAGCAATGAATGTGTGTGGAGCACAGCCCAGTATTATTTGAGGTCAAGTGACTGCGAACAGCAGTGCAAGACTTTGAGGGGACAGCCTGTTTCAAGGTTGAAGGGATAATTTACCTGAAATTCTTTCATTGGTCTAGCATTCCAGTAGGTATTGTACATGTTGGTTGTTTATTCCTTGTATAGTTGATTCGTCTAACCCTGCCGCAAGTCTTCGTTGTAGAGCTGTTCTCGTGGTGTTCTTTTATCTATTAGTTAAGGGCATTGTATGTTTGTTACAGGTGGTTATGAGAGTTTCCGTCCTCCTTTTTCAAACACTCCTAATAGTGGTTATAATCAGTCCCAGTTTAATGCTCCTCGTGATTTTACGAACAACTACCAGCGGGTAAGTACAACAGAATTTTCATATTAGTCATGTGTGCTGGGTGCATGAACTTGAGATCAAGATGCCATGGGTTGCACTACTGGAGAATTGAATGTGAAAGAGCATGTTTGTGTTGTAGATTATCTTACACTGTTTTATTTTACCTACTTATTACCTACTGATTTCTTTTAGCATGGTTTTGTCAAGTAGGTTCAGATTTTTGTTTTTTCATGTTCTGTATGCAAGAAGAGGAAAGTAAGTTTAGGTTAAGTTGTCATATAGATGTTGGTGTACAGCAGTAAGGATGGTTTCTGTTAAATGTATGGACTGTTTTGAATAAGACTGTTTGAAAATGGTTTGTCAGTTGCAATGACATCACATTTTATAAGTCTGATTGATCGGTTCATAGATTACTAGGCTCTAACTGCTCTGAAAGTCTATTTTAAGGCTAGCCAGCGACTCCCGACCAGAATCAAACCCTTTACCTTATGCCTATAAGGTGAAGACCTTAACCAGTATGTCAAACCCGGTTTGCTGTGCTGGTCTGGATGCTCAAGAACTTGTAGGCTGTGATTTAGGGTATACAAGAATGTAAGATTGACCGGTATAATGGATAAAGCAATGATTAAAGGACACCTTCGACATGACTATAAGGTTTTGTCTAACAGTGCAATTTCTTCTGTGTATTTAAACTGCAGTTAATATACATGCAGGTTGCTGTTAGAATTTTGAGTATCAGTGTTGAAACTCCATTAAAAGTGTGAAAGTCGTATTTTTGAGTCTGTTTTGCTTTTGCTCAGAGATACAGTAATGCCAAAAGCAGCATGTGTAGAGGTTTCATGTAGACTGTAACAGAACTGGGTAAACATTCAGGAGTTTTCTTCACCAGTGCTGTGTTGACAAACTGTGTGGGAGACGTGTGCGTCTTTACTTAGTTATATGTTGGTGTATAGTTATAAATGTTTGTATGTAAATGTATAACTATATGCATTAAGTATATTGCTGTATATTCATGTGTTTGTATATTTATATATAATCGTTTTCGTGAGACTAAAACGAAATAGCCGAATGGCGAATTTTTCCCATGGCAAGTAAACATTTATCCAAACTTCAACAGAGCACAAGCCATAATAAATAAAACCCGCCTAGTTAGGGGGGTTTGCCCTCCACCAACACATCCACACCATGTATACCAACTCCGGGATAGAGTGTAGAAAACGGCATGTTGGGCAAATGTTTACTTGCCCTGGGAAAAATAAGCTGTGCGAATATTTCATTTTTGCAATTTTCGTCTCATGAAAACAAACATTGATACAATATTTCGAATATTAGAAAGGTATCCATATTTATATGTACATGTGTGTGTGTGTGTGTGTGTGTGTGTGTGTATATATATATATATATATATATATATGTATATATACATATATATATATATATATATATATATATAGATGTGTATATATACATATATATATATATTATAGATACATATATATTATAGATTATATATATATATATATATATATATATATATATATATATATATATATATATATTACAGATAGAATAGGTATAGATATATGTAGTAATACATCTATGGGAGCAGAAGTGAAATATGCAGGGTTATATATACATTTATTGCACACCAGAACCCCAGATAACACCCTGACTTAAGTCACTGTTGCAATATTCTTAACACAAGGGTTGTCATGGGTGTTCTGCAGTTGGTGTACCAAAGCTTTACTTGTCCAGTATCATGTAACGTGTCCTCAGCTCACCAACTTAAGGGGATAGATGTGGACATAGGAGCATAAATCTGATGTTGTTAACCTTCGTTCATTTTTCACTGTTGGGTTTTGGTTCTGTCCTCTAAATCGACACTGGCGTTGTAACAAGCTTGCGCTAGCCAGAAACTCTGAAGCTAAGGCTTCACGTAGTGCCTCTCTTCCTTCCCCTCAGATCTCGTTTGCCACGTAGAGTTTCAGGATGCGTCAGTCGTGCTGTCAAGTTAAGTGCTTTTTTTCTTTTTCTTTTTCTTCAGCTAAAAGTTGTCAATGATATATTCTGTTATTGCACTGTTGTTCTTGGGCATGTGTGCTGTGTATCTCCTTTACTCTGTTAATTAGTATAGGCTCCTCCCTTTCCTTTTACCTCAGGTAAATCTTAAATGTTCTTCGTGTTTCACTGTTGCAGTGATTACATTTGGGTAATCTGCTGACAAGTTGCCCTCAGTCGGCCTGAATAACAGTCTTGGGTCTTGCGTAGGTTGCCGTCTCCTCTTCCATGACGTCAGGTCGTCAGGGGTATAAAACATGCAGCCGACGCCATTTTATTCAATCTTTCTTGCCACGCGGTTCCCAAAGCAGAAACAGTTCGCAAGTGCCGGTCATCCGACTCCTGAAATTTTCGCATTCTAGTTTCAGAACCGAAGTCTTCAAACTAAAGCTAAGTACCCCGTTGGGGAAACTTTTTCTTGTGTCTTAACGATGTCAGTAAAAGTTAATAATTGCATTACTTGTGGGAAGCAAATACCTCATAAGGATTTTCATTTGTACTGTATTCCTTGCCTAGGCCCAGATCACAACGTGCCTTGCTGTCGGTTTTGTGCTAGATTTAACCAACGCACCAAGCGTCTGTATGTTTTTGCTTCGAAATATTTTGGTTCAAGATTTAATTATCCTGAAATGTAAGTTAGCAATCCAACTACCGGAGTTCACAAAAAACGCAAAGACAGACAGACCGTCGAGGTCCAAAACCGACGAAGCTTCTCCTAAGCCAGTCGCCGGTACTCAGTGAGGCGCTTTCGCAGCCCCTGTTGACCGCTACTTTTGAGTCTACCAAGACCCATTCAGAGTCTGGTATGCTGCGAGATTCTCAGAGTATTAAACCTGCGGATGTCTCTCTCTTGGATGGGTCCGGAGCCGCTGAGCAGGCACCGGCTTCTGAGGGTGTTTTCAGGCCTCAACATTTTTATATTAAACTGACGCCAGCTTCAAAAACAAGGTCAAAAACGTCTTCTATATGTAAAAAAACCAAAGCATGAGTCACGTGCTCTGGCCCCTATGCCTAAAAACAGATGATCAAAATGGCTGAGGATTTAATTACCTTGATCAAGGGGTTCCCAACCCCCGCCCCGCTAAGAGGCCTAGGCAAGGCACTGATTATGAATCTTCAGATGAGGAATTTTCTGTTCCACTCTGAGAATTCTGATGCAGAGGAATCCATCCCGTCTGCATCTCCTCCTGAGGATTACTTTTTTGGAGAGACTTTGTATACTTTAAGGGAATATTTTCACTTGGAGAAGTCAGGACTTCTCCAAGTCAAAAAATAGGCTTAGGGATTTCCTTCTACCTCAGCATAGGCCTTTGGCAGTACCTCCTGTATTAGACATTGTTGATGATGTGTTTTTGGAATCAAGCATGGCTCCTGATTCCCTGCCAATGTCTCCTAGTAAGCCAAACAGATATTACAAGGTTCCTGACTCCCACAAATTTCTATTAAAAAATCCTTCTGCTGATCCTGAGACTATTTCTCAGGGTCTCAAGGATGTAAAGGCCTCTACAGCCAAAATTCCTACCCCCTCTGACAGAGATTCCAGGGCGCTGGATAGATGGGGAAAGAAGGTTTATACGTCTGCAACCTTGGCAATCAGGGTTTTAAACTGCCAGCTTCATATGCTTAAATATCAATGGCATGTTATGGGCTTACTGAAACAGAAAATGATGTTGATTTCTGATTGTGTGGAAAATAGAGTTAAAGGAATTATTGCATTCAGCAGAACAGGTTGGAAAGCATACTTTGCTGTGTGGTTTTGATTCCTTGGAGGCCTCTTGTAGGGCCGCTGTTACTGGATCTGTGATTAGAAGGCATGCCTTGCTCAAGAAGCAAAATCTGCCTGATCATGTTAAAGCTAAATTGTTGGATGCCCCTTTGCAGCACGATACTCTGTTAATAAGGCAGAAGAGGTTTTAAAGAAAATGGAAGACAAAGCTAAATCTATGCAAACTGTAAAAGATTTCTTACAAGTGCAGCCACCCAGATTCAGTAGACACTGGCCTACTTAAAATTGGTCCTTTCTTGTGTCCAACAGAGCCACTTAAGGCAAATCCAGGCATTCAAAAGGCTCCAGATACCAATCGCAGGGTTCTTACAGGTCAAAGCCATGGGGTGCCTCCACCTCTAAAACTGGAGGGAACAAAGCACAACCCTACAGTAAACAGTCTCAATGACTTTCCTCTACCATCACCAAGCACTTACCTTTTGGCAGCCCTCTTGGGGGGGGGGGGGGGTGAACTAGCACTTCATGCTCAAAATTGGCAGTTAATTACCTAGGACAAGTTGGTACTAAACATAGTATCCCAGTGGTACAGATTTAATTTCCATACTTTGCCAATTCCAAACGGATGGCCGGATCTGCCACAAAACCAGTGGGTAGAGGCCCAGAAACAAGTCATGTCCCTCATGGATATTGGGGCTATTCAACCGGTACCAGAAAAGGAAAAAAGACAAGGTTTTTATTCAAGACTTTTCCTGGTGCCCAGAAAAGACGATTCATGGCGTCCAATACTGGACTTATCGATTTTGAACACTTTCCTGGACATTCTAAAATTCAAAATGCTGACTTTACAACAGCTGCTACCTATGCTAGGCAGGAATGCTTGGTTAGTAACTCTAGACTTAAGAGGCATGCCTGCATATCCCAATAAGGGAATCATGCAGAAGATACCTCCGCTTCAAAGCAGGTTTTTTGCATTACCAATTCTCTGCACTGCCCTTCGGCTTATCTACTGCGCCCAGGGTCTTTACAAAGTGCCTGGCACCAGTAATTGCATTCTGCAGACAAAGAAGCATTCAAATGTATCCATATCTGGACGACTGTCTCATTCAAGCAGAGGACAGAGACGCTCTTCTTCAACATCTGGTGTTTGTGAAAAGGCTTCTAGCATGCCTGGGGTACACCATAAACGAAAAGAAATCACAACTGGTACCCTCTCAAATAATTACATTCCTGGGTGCAAGCTTGAAATACTACTGCCCAGATGGTTTACCTTACACCCAACTAAACAAAAGCAACTGACAACATACTTCAAATGGCAACCCAGTTATTTGCAAGACAAATACTGCAGGCTTTGGAGTTCATGGCATCCTGCATTCTACTAATTACATATGCGAGACTGCATATGAGGAAACTTCAGTGGTACCTAAAAAGTTTATGGAGTCAGCATTGTCACAGTCTGGAAACAATGATTCCTCTGATTCCCTGCCTACAACAGGAGTTTCTTTGGTGGGCAGAGACATGTCACCAAAACAAGGGACTGTCATTCACTCTTCGCCTTGCCACCCAAACCCTAACTACAGACGCATCAGACTATGCTTGGGGGGCCCATCTGGCGGGGAGATGCATTCAGGGCAAATGGAGCCCAAACCAAATGCATTTGCATATCAACCAGAAAGTGATACTAGCTGTTCAGAATACTCTGACAGCTTTCAAGGACTTACTTCATCCAGGACAACTACTGATAAAGACGGACAACACCACAGTTATGTGGTACATAAACAAGCAGGGGGGTACACATTCCTACCCCGTTTGCAGACTAGCCATGGCCTTGTGGAACACAGCCTTGACTTACCAAATACATCTTCAAGCTCAATTCCTGCCAGGAAAACAAAGTAATCTGGCAGACGACCTAAGCAGAAATCTTATGAACCCGCATGAATGGAGACTGGACCCATAAATTTTCAGCATGTTAACAGAAATGGGGGAGCCCAGACATAGATCTATTTGCCTCTCCCCAAAATTATCACTTGGAGAAATTCTGCACAAGAACTCATCACAAAAAAGCATGGAAAGTGGATGCCCTATCCTTCAGCTGGAAAAATCTATCAGTCTATGCCTTTCCCCCTCTGCCTCTACTCTCCAAGGTCTTAATAAACGTCAGACAGGAAAAACCAAAAATGATCCTAGTTGCTCCGGACTGGCCTTGCCAGCACTGGTACCCACGTCTAAGGAATATGTCTCAACTTCCTCCATGGTACTTACCTCAAATACCTCATCTACTGTCTCAACAGAACAGTCAAATTCTGCACACTCAGCTCCAAACTCCGAATCTTCCAGCATGGCTGATCAGTTAATTATTCAAACAACACCTCTCAGTAAATCTATGATGGATGTCATTTTGGAAGCCAGAAGGCCTAGTGCTAGAAAATGTTATGCTCATAAATGGAAGAGATTCTGTGCTTGGAACCAAGCACAAGGAACGGATGCAGCAAAGCCCAATATTCCTCAAATTTTACAATATTTGACTGAGATGCTTGACAAGGGCCTATCTTTTTCTTCAATAAAAATCCATGCCTCTGCCATCTTGGCTCATTACAACACAGAGCCCTCCCCTCTTTCCTCATCCTTTGCTTAAACAGTGTCTTAGAGGGGCCAAAAATTTAAGGCCTCACAGGTGATCACCAACTCCTGCATGGGACCTCAATTTTGGGCTAGAAAAACTCACCCTGCCTCCTTTTGAACCAGCAGTTACTGCGGATATAAAATTTCTGTCTTGGAAAATAGCTTTTCTCTTGGCAGTCACTTCAGCAAGAAGGGTTTCAGAACTACAGGCTCTCATGGCAGTAGAGCCTTTTATTCTATTTTACCCGGACAGGTGGTATCCAGTGTGGCTGTTAACCAGACCATTCACCTGCCAACATTTTACCCAAATCCACAGAACAAGGGGGAGCGGATTCTGCATTTATTGGACGTACACAGACAACTAAGATTCTTCTTAAACAGGACCAAATCTCTAAGAAAGTCTGAGCATCTACTGGTAGCATTTGCTGCAGGATCAGAGGGAAAGGCTATATCAAAGCAGAATATTTCTAAGTGGATAAGCCACTGCATTAGTTTCTGCTACCTGCACCATGGTAAACCAGTGACCAAGGGGATCATATCACATTCCACCAGGGCTGTCTATACTTCAGCAGCTTTTCTCAGAGGAGTTTCAACCAAAGACATTCTAGAAGCTGCTACTTGGAGTTCTGTTCATAGCTTCACAAAGCATTATCATTTGCCTCTGTTCTCCAAATCCAGGGCAGGCTTTGCCATTGCAGTTCTGCAGGGCCTTATAGCCGCTTCTAATGCTGTTTAGTTCCATCCTCCCCATCCATAGCTTTGGGATTCTACCCAAATGTAATGACTGCAACAGTGAAACACGAAGAACATAGTACAGTTGTGTACAATTACCATAAATGTAGATGTTCGAGTGTATTCACTGTTGCAGTCCGGGTTACCCACCCGCCATCCCCCTTTGTATAGCTTTTCTTTCCTTCACTATACTCAAAAGGCTTTGTGGTGTATTTGCTTTTTAGTTGAAGGTAAAGTTTATGTTCTAAAAGTGCATTTATATATTTACTGTTTATTTATATATATATATATATATATATATATATATATATATCCCATTTGGGGGCAAGATAAACTGAATAAAATGGCATCTGCTGCATGCTTTTTACCCCTGATGACCTGACGTCATGGAAGAGAAGACCGCAACTGACGCAGGACCCAAGACTTATTCAGGCCGACTGAGGGCAACCTGCCAGCAGATTACCCAACTGTAATGACTGCAACAGTGAATACACTTGAACATCTACATTTATGGTAAGTGTACACAACTTTGCTATACCATTGTTGGTATTTTTCCCTTTTCCCTTTTGTTACCCTTTTGGGTATCTCTTTGTTACCATTACTGATATGATTTAAAAAAAAACCTTTGTTGTTGTTTATGGTCTCTTTAGCTAGTTTTTCCTGTCGTGTGCGTGTGAAAAAAGGTTGGCATTTATTAGGTGTGCAAATTGTTTTTTTCTTGGTCATGGCAAAAAAACCTAAAGGCACTACAGGGTTTAAACATTGTAATGGATGTTGAAGGGAAGCTGTCTAATTCAGATGGGCGTCTCTCTTGTTTTTTTACTGTTTGGGGATGCCCCATTTGGATGCTCAGTCTCCGTGTGAACTCTGCAAGGGTTTTAGTGCCCTCCCCCTTGCAGCACGTCGTAATAAGTTAATCCTCTAAAGGCTGTTAAAATGCCTGTTTACCAAGGCTTTGTTTGAGACGGAGATGTCAAAGTCTCTTAGAAAGTAGTCAAAAAGGAGGAGCCATTCTGTTCCAGTTTCTCCAAAATCTACGGAATCAAAGTCTTCCAGAGGCCAGGTTTAGTCTTCAGAACACAATCCAAAACAACCTAAACTGACACAGACAACTGTTTCTGCACTGAAGCCTTTAACTCTCTCTACATGGTGCTGAGAAGTACTACAGAACCTACAGAACTCTCTGTTAGACTACTTCATTGCTACCTATAACTACTGCCTTGGATCCTACAAGATTTACATTGGTGACGACCCCTTCATCAGTACCTATGACCCTCTCGGCCCCAACAGTAGTTTCTACCATTAAAGCCGGTCGTTTCCCCTCCCAACACAAACGTTTGGTCAGCCAACCACTGTGCTGAAGGTCAAACCTTTAGCCTGGACTAGCTACTCTACTTCTGTTGACCCTTTCACTGGTCAGCAACTGAGTCCCTTTATTAAACGCCCAGAGTCACCCTGAGAGATGTTTGTTTATTTGATCTGCCAGGAGCCTTTCGGAGTTTAATAAAGTTAGGGTACTGGACTACCTCTTGGCGGTCAGAGGTCTTCCAGCCCCCTCTAAGACCTCCCTCCCATCCGGAGCAGAGGTCTACTCTCCATGTCCTCCAGACTATCTTCCTCCTTCAATCTCTCTCTGGAGGTCTTGGAACCCTCAACTTTGCCACTGCTGGTACCAACTACTTCAGTGCAGATGGTGGACCTCACCTCTACTCTGGAGCTGAATCTGTGGTCATCGGCTCAGTAGGAGCTGACCCATCTCTATATCTATATATATATCTATATATATATATATATATATATATATATATATATATATATATATATATATATATATATATATATATATATATATACACACACACATATATATATATATATATATATATATATATATATATATATATATATATATATATACATAGTAGAAACCTCCAAGCCCCAAAGATGTACAAAATCCACAAAGTCACCGAACAGAGCAGGTGGGCGTATAAAAGCAGATACGTATTGCAAATAAACCAAATATAGAGTTACTAATAGTAATATAGATCCACCTCCATAAACCAAAGGCTACGAGCTTGTTTACAACTCCGGTACTGCCAAAGATACTGAATGGTGCCTGCAATGGTTATCACGAACCAACCTCCGTGCTTAGAATGCTTACGAGCTGTTACCCAATTCAATACTGCAAAGTCTGTTGAAAAACTGTTAAGAACAAATCCAAAATACCGTTCAATCACCTTTAGGTAATGCCACTTCATCTGTTTACACCACCCCCTGTGAAAGTAACAGGGATATGGTTGTAATTACCGACGATGAAGCACCATCAAACACCTCCCTAGCAGGAGTAGTAAGGAGAAAGATACAACTAGAGAAGGTGGAATTGCATAACCCAATGGATGCTCCTTTTCCGATCCGTTTAAATCGGAAGAGATCGCTGGAGAACGACTACGCACGTGGGGCCAAGAGGAAAGATTTACCCCCTCCCCCGAACCAGCAACAAACCCTACAAAATTTTTGGGGTCAAGTGAATTGATCTACAACATCTCTAGTCAAGTGTTGTCTGTCCCAGAGATGCAAGTGTTGAATAAGGGTATGTCGTTTATCCCCACATCTAGAATTGATTCGAGTCAATCTATCCTGTCGGTTAGATTGTTTGCCAGAAACATTGGTTTAAAATTAATTTTTAATGAAAGCCAAGAATGTAAAACAACCAATTTTAAAAGGAAGAGTGATTATATACCACCTTTTAATTCGAATATAGACATATTTGTGAAAGCAGTGGAAAGAGACATCTACGATATGCAACAACTATATGAGCGTGACACACATGAGAATCTAACTAAAGCAGAAATACAAGCCCTGAATGGTCTTAGGAGTAACAGCGGAATAGTGATAAGACCAGCTGATAAGGGAGGCGCCACAGTGGTTTTGGATTCCCTTTATTACAATACTAAAATGTTAAATATGTTAAAGGAAGAGGCCTATGAACAGATTTCTATAAAAAGTATACATCCAATGAAGGCTAATATTGATCGACTCTTACTTGAATGTAGAATGGCTGGTTATTTGTCTGAAGATCTCTTCAGGTTTATGCAGGTAGACCATCCAGTGATTCCCATTATATCAGGACTTCCCAAAATTCACAAGAATCTCTATCTACCAGAATTCAGACCTATAGTTGCAGGGTCTGGATGGCTCACTGAGCCCCTTTCCATGTATCTGGACTATGAATTTAAACCTACCATCTTGAAGTCTGAATATATTCTGAAAGATACCGAGCATTTGCTAAGAGAATTATGTACGTTAACGTATACCCTTAACAGAGCCGGAATTGAATCGGCACTGTTTGTGACCATGGATGTAACCTCTTTGTTCACCTGCATCCCGAATAAAGAGGGTATACAAATGCTACAGTCGTATCTCAGAAGAAAATCTGGATTTGACCAGAGTAAGATAGAGTTTCTATCCCGGTTAATGGAGACTGTTCTAAATAACAACATTTTCTTGTTTGAGAGAACCTGTTTTAAGCAAGTGAAAGGGGTCGCCATGGGCACTAGCTGTGCTAACAGCTATGCCAACTTGGTCATGGCGACCTTCGAAGAGGCGCATATCATTCACAACCCACATATATTATTCTACAAAAGATTTGTGGACGACTTGCTGTTTTTATGGGGAGGCACGATTGACCAGCTAAATGTGTTTTATAATAATTTGAACTCCAGTAGCTCGTTTTTGAAATTCACCATGAGCTTCAATATTGAATGTATTGATTTCTTGGATGTAACCTTGTTTAAGACTAATAACAGGATCAACACTAGGCTGCATCGGAAACCCTGCTACAAACCTTCCTTTCTTCACAGGGACAGCATGCACCCCTCTCACATTTTTAAGAATATTATAAAGGGTCAGGCCATGAGAGTATCCAGGCTCTCCACCAGGAATGACGATTATGAGCAGGGGTTGAATGAGCTACGTGAAGGGCTTTTGACTCGAGCATATTCTGAGGATGAAATCCAGACTATATACAGAGAAATGCAAGACCTTAGACAACATAGAGCCAAACCGTACTTGCTGGGTGGGGAAAGCAGAAGACCCTCTGATTCCCCTGACAACAGATCCATGGGATTTGTTATGCCCTATGGAATAGGCCATAGTAAGCTACAATTTTTGATCAGTAAGCATTGGAACATCCTTACTGCAGATGAGAACATTACTAGATTAGTGGGGCACACCCCATCTTTTGTTTTTAGTAATATGCTCAATCTGAAGAGACTATTGTGTAATAGCAGGGGTACAAGAGTACATGAAAGAACAGGCTTTGAAAGAACAAGCAAATGCGGCAAGTGTGTACAATGTAAGTTCATAGATGAATCCCACTACTACAGGCATCCTGTCTCAGGTCATCTTTGGACATTAAACCAGAATAGTGATTGTAACACTAGAAACATTGTTTACATTGCACATTGCACTCAATGTTTTTCGTTCTATGTGGGCAAAACCAATAGGTCCCTTAGAGAGAGAATAAGGGACCATGGTTACTGCCTAGCTAGAAAGCAAGAGTACAGTGCCCTATCCAAACATACTATCAGAGAGGGTGGGATGCACACATTTTTATTTCAAGTGCTCCAAGTGATAGAACCTAGTCCCAGACTAGGCAACATAGTCAATCTCACTGAACAAGCTGAACTAAAATGGATATGTAGACTGGCAGCCCATAGAGAAAAAGGTCTGAACGAAGTTTTGTCCATAAAACCTCATTTGAAGGCTAGATCCTTGAGATGACCTGTGTGTGGCTCAAGCATTTGCTTCCGTACATGTACATATGATGAATGAGGCTTTTAAACTATATGTGTTTTTTACCATCTCTGTTTCAAATAAATTTTTAGCATTACATCTATTGTCACACATTCCATATTTGTTGTAGTTCTTTCACAAATATATGTTTCTATAATCACATGTAACTATCGAATTATTTTATTAGGTATGATTAGTGAATGTTGTTTCTGTGTTGTATATGCCATTTATTTTGTAACAGCGCATATCAGTTAGAATATGTCCATATCCGTGTTCTAATAGGTATATATTTATATATAAGACATTCATATCAGATATGTATAAATATACTGTGAATATGTTGTTTTAAAAAGTTTTTTAGACTATTAGAGTAGACATGTACTATTGTGTATTCATCTAGTCTATGGGTACGCAGTTGTGTTTGGTTGTTTGTACTCTAGATTATCCATATTTTAGTCTTATTTGTACTTAGGCACATAACGAAATGTTACAGTAATTCTTAAAATTATTGTTGCCGTTTGAGTCGCTTTTTGACTTACCTTTAGATCTATATATATGCTATGGTAGTGTAATTGTCCACATTGTTTTCGTATTGCCTTTGCGATGTCATGGGCATTGACTTTTTTCACTTTCCACTTGGGCATGTAAATTTATAGGCGCATAATGATGTAGTGCTGTAGACTTAACTGGTAGTTTACCTAATGCCCTGGCATATACTATGTTTTTAATTGAGTTTTTGTACATAGAGTAAATTATTTAGTAATGTTATAAGCAAGCGCTTGACTTCACAGGTCTTTTGCACTGTCACTTTAAGTATCTCCGGGCAGTATACCCGGAAATTGGTAGGAACTATGTGTTATTTGGTATGATTTAAATTTGGCGCTAGAACAGCGCATAGTTGTTTGTCTGATGAAGCGGCTTCTCTCAGCCGTGAAAGCGCTTACTATTAAACGTTTTTGAACCGAATGGTTTTCGTCAATCTTTTGGATTTGTTCTTAACAGTTTTTCAACAGACTTTGCAGTATTGAATTGGGTAACAGCTCGTAAGCATTCTAAGCACGGAGGTTGGTTCGTGATAACCATTGCAGGCACCATTCAGTATCTTTGGCAGTACCGGAGTTGTAAACAAGCTCGTAGCCTTTGGTTTACGGAGGTGGATTTATATGACTATTAGTAACTCTATATTTGGTTTATTTGCAGTACGTATCTGCTTCTATACGCCCACCTGCTCAGTTCGTTGACTTTGTGGATTCTGTATATATATATACATATATATATATATATATATATATATATATGTATACATACATATATATATACCTACATACATATATATATATATGTATACATATATATATACATATATATATATATGTATACATATATATATACATATATATATATATATATATGTATACATATATATGTACAGTATGCTTCACCGCAAATTTTTCAGCAGCATCTCCAGTTCACCCCCCTCCTAACTCAGTTGGGGTTCACAAAAAAAAAAATCCTCCCTGCAGCCACCTCAGGATGCTTTTCTGGTCTGCAGGCAAGACACAAAAGGAATGCAGACCTACTTACCTCAAGAGAAGGTGCAGAGCCTTACAGACTGCCACAGTCTTACCTCCTTAGCCAGTGCTCAGCAAGAGAGAGAGTTCCTAAGAGCTCTGTGGTTCATAGCAGCCACTGTCACATTGCTCCTAGCCAGACTGCATATGAGGAAAATCCAGGGGTACCCGAAAACAGTTGGGTCGGTCTCATTACTGACCCACTGTGGACACAGGAATTCTCCTTTTACCCTGTCTGAGATGGGAACTCTTAATAATGGAAAGATCTGGTGAAACGTAACCCAGGGCTTCCCTTCCTGTCTTTTCTGCAACAGCAGTTCTGGAAATGTGCACAGATGCTTCAGATGAGGCATGGGGGGGGGGGCCTGGACATGTACTCAAAAGTACTAGGCAGATGGCAGCCAGCCCTACTAAAAGAGCACATCAACATGAAGAAAATGAGGTCCCTCATCCCAGCTCTTCAGGTATTCATTCTATGGGTATTGTCAGACAACATAAGTCTTGCAACTTGGTGCCTACTGTCACAGAAAGTCTGAGACCTTTCCACCCAGAAAAACATGTTTCTCACAGCCACATACATCCTATTACAGGGCAGTGTGTTGGTGGATGCTCTAAGCAGGTCTTTAGAGGACCCTTATGATTGGCCCCTAAGCAGACAGGTTCTCCAGGGTACCCTTCGCCATTAAGGGGCCCCTCAGATAGACCTGGTTGCTTCAAACACCAACAAACAGCTTCTATTATTTTGCACCAGGGACCCATGCCCCCCCCCCTCCCCTTGGAGGATAGATGCATGCTTTCAGTTCTCATTGTACAGGGAAGTTCCTCTGCCTTCCCTACACTATCTTTTGTTCCAAGAGGAGTTATAAAGACCCACAAAGAAAGTAAATAGTTAGTGATTAGCTTTTGGCCAAGACAGCATTTGTTCCTTTCTTTTAGCCAGGGATAAGTACTGCAAGTTGCCACACCAAGTAGACCTAGTCACACAATGAAATGTGTGTGGACTCTTGCATAAAGGTCTGGCCTGCTGTTCCATCAAAGCCCACCTGTCAGCCGTCTCTGCTTGCTTACCTTTCTGTCCCCCACTTATGCCCAGTGGGTCACTGCCATATCCTGGTTATCAAATTCAAAGTAGAAAGTGCAGATGTTAAGTTGTCAATCTCGCCTTCATTCTTGCTTGATGGGTTCGGAGCCGATCCCTCGGCTCCGACTCGGCACTTGCTAAGCTCGAGAGTCACTTTTACCAGCTCGAGGCAGCCCCATATCCCATGATGCAAGGCGGTAAGTACCCAGATCTCGTTTGCCGCTTCGCTTATGAGGTCCTCCTTTTACCAGCTCCTGGTAAGTAATTTACTACTTTGATATTTTAGCCCCGTTTTACTAAAAACCCTTTAATTTTTAGTTTTAAGTTAATTTTAAAGATTTTTTGACAGAAATTTCCCTGTCTCTTCTTATTTTTTGTCAACTTTACCCATCCCATCCCCCCCTGTTAGGGTGTGTGTGTGTTTTTTAGTTATACCTTTTTGGTGTATCTAATTTAATTTAATTCTTTGACTGGTGTGTGTGTTGTGTACACCATGTCAAAAGAGAGGGTCTCAGGCTTTAAGAAGTGTGGCTCGTGCTGTCAGAAGATGTCTCTGACAGACGGTCACACTTCTTGCCTGTATTGCCTGGGGCCTCTTCACCTGCAGGACTCCTGTGCTATATGTCATTCCTTCAGCCAGAGAGTCCTGCAGGAAAGAAGAAACAAACTAATTCTTAGGGGCCTTCTTAAGCCGGAGGGCTCTCCGGCTAAGTCGGCGCCATCCAAGTCTGCCAAATCTTCCAAGGCCCAGGCTTCTGTGTCAAAGCCTGCGGCCTCGGCACCACTTCGTTCTGAGTCGAGATCGCCTCGGCTGGAGCCGATTCTGGCAACTAAGCCTTCGGCACCGATGGCTATCGGTGCCGATTCTGCATCGACCACTTCGGTGTCGGCTCCGATCGGTTCCGACCACCATGTGGCACAGGCATCGGTGTCGGCTCCGACACCGTTACTTTTGTGACTGTATCGGCTCCGGCTGGAGCCGATGCATCGAGCTTCCTGTCGGCTCCGATAAGTTGTCGGCTCCGACAGGTTCTATAGTTTCATCGGTTCCGATGGCTCCTTCCAGGAAGAGGTCGAGGTCTCCTTCTTTGGAGCCGATACTTCGGCTCGGCTTCACCTCTCCTTTTGAACGGAGCCATCGGAGCCGATCTTCAAGGTCATCTAGGCTTTCTGACCATGACTTAGAGAGTGGTCAGTAGATTACTTAAGTCACAGGCACTGGCCCAAATGTTACATAGTCCGTCTCAACAGGCGACTATTGGTCCACACCCGTTACAGTTCCTCCTTCAACTCTACCCCAGAGCTTGGAGTTGGAGTCTTCGAATGGTTACTGCTACGGCTGGAGGACAGATACCCCTTCTGTTCCTTCAGCCTCTACTCTTATCTCGTCTTGAGACCTTCCTTAGAGGGATTCGTGGCCGGGCTTCCATGGTCTCCTCCGAGGGGTGAGTCGCATCGGACCCTTGTCCGAACCCCCTCTTCCCCTTGGAGCCTCGGCCTTGGTGAGCTCCGCTCCGACATCTGCCTCGGAGACTTCCCTTCGGTGGTCCCTGGAGTTCCTAGTTCTTGAACGGGTTCTCTCGGACCTGCCTGCGAGGCGAGCATTCGAGGTGATGAAGAGTGTGCTGGCCACTGGTATCAGTCAGCAGTCTGTTCCCTTAGCTCCTCCCTCTATAGTGCCTGTTGACATCTCTGCCACTTCTCTTGCTACAGGACGCAGAGATCCTCCGCCTCAGGTTTCCCCATTGGGAATTTCCCCTCTTCCGAGGATTCTCCTGATGTTTCGGGAGATCCTCCTAGGAAGAGGACTTGTAAGAGGAAACATGTAGACTCCCGAGTCTATCACTTCAGATAGTGACTTTGATGAGTCAGAGGGATCCCCTAGATCGCCCGCTGAGGATGTCTCCTTCTCAGACATCCTAGAACTCCTTAAACAGAGGGGAAACTGGCCCACCAACAATCCCTCTGAGGATGAGTCAGTATACCTAGAGGCGTTTGGATCTCGGCCCTCCACCTCCTGGGTGTCTCCGCCTTTAGACGCCCTTATGCAGGTTATTGGCCGAAAGGCGTGGGCAGCACCTGACTCTGTAGAGCCAGTCACTAGGAGGCCTTCAAAATTTATCACTGCCCGGTGTGACAAGCAATTCCTCACTAAGGGTGTCCCCGCTGATGCCATGGTGGTGGCTGCTGCCACCAAGAAGGAACTTGCAGATCCTTCCGTACCCGTCCATCCTCCTAATAAGGACTCTAGGACCATGGATAGATGCAGTAGCGGATGTTTTCCTCAGCGACCTTTGCTATGCGTCGCTGCTGAATTACCTATGTCACTTCACCGGACTCCAGAGGGATATCCTTAAGGAGCTGGGTGAAGTAGTACAGGATCCTACAGCAGCAGGGGCTCAAGAAAAATTGCTTCAGCTAGGAACCCTTAATTCCATTGCAAACTCCTCCATGCGGCTAATATCATATGCTGCTGATGGAGCGAGTAGAGCTGCAGGTACAGGTGTGGCTCTTAGACGCCAAGCCTGGATGCGGCTATGTGACTTTGCAGATCCCTTTAAGGCATCCTTCACAAATTCTCCCTTTGATGGGTCAGCTTTGTTTGGCCCTCAGGTGAAGGAAACTTTGACCAGGTGCGAGCAGGACGGCAAGACTCTTTCTGCTGTAGGAGTCCGTGTTTCCACCCCTTCTAGACCTTACCCCAAAGGACAGAAAGGTGGCAAAATGTGGTTCCGCAAATCCCAAGGAGTCACGCCGATTCACGTGGTCAGTTTACCCCTAGAGGCAGAGGGGTAACAACAACAGACGCTGCTCTAGAGGCAGAGGGGGTCCAAAACCAGGGAAACAGAGAGCCTCTCTCTGACAAGCCCTTTCAGCATCCCTGAGATGTTGCCCGGCTGTCCCTCCTTGGAGGCAGTCGGGGAAGATTATCACTGTACCCAGAAGCCTGGCATTCCCTCACTCAAGACAGATGGGTACAGTCGATCATATCCAAGGGTTACATAATTCCTTTCGAGGAAAGTCCTTTCCCTCAAATTCCCTTCCAGATGTACCACCCGGTCTAAGGGAAATTGCAGAGTTAGAAGTCTCAAAACTACTGCAAAAGAGCCATTCAGCCAGATACAAAAGACCATTCAGAGCCGGAATCTACTCAAGGTTCTTTTGGTCCCCAAAAGACGGGAGACTGAGACCAATATTGGATCTCAGCAGACTCAACAAGTCTGTGAGGAAGACAAGATTCGAATGGTCACTCTTCAGTCAATTCTGCCCTTCTTACAGAAGGACAACTTGATGTGCTCAATAGATCTTCAGGATGCGTACTATCACATCAAAATTCACAGACGCTCCAGGAGATTTCTCCGCTTTGGCTGGGGTCCAGTCATTTCCAGTTCAGAGCCCTGCCCTTTGGTCTCACTACAGCCCCAGAGTGTTCACCAAATGCATGGCAGTGGTCACGGCTCACCTGAGACGTCAGGGATTCCATGTGTTTCCGTATCTCGACGACTGGCTCCTTTCAGCCACCACCAGGCATCAGCTTATTCAAGCCAGGGATTACACAATAAAGCTTTGTACTCTTTTGGGCATCTCGATAAACTTGAAAATCATCCTTATCGCCCTGCCAGTCTATTACTTTCATAGGCGCAAACTTAAACACTGTTCGGATGTCAGCTACCCTTACAGATCAAAGAGTTTCAGACATTCAAAGTCATGTCAGGATCATTCTGGCCAACAAGAAAATACAGGTCAGAATGGTTCTAAAGGTATTAGGCCTCATGGCTGCGGCCATTACTCTTCTTCCCCTGGCTCGATTCTACATGCGCCTTCAGTGGATGCTGTTCACACAGTGGTCGTACCAACAACTTCCAATGCGTCACCAGATTCTGGTGACACAGACTGCAAAGATCATCTTGCTTGGTGGATCACATCTCCTCAGGTTCACCAAGGCAGGTACTTTGTACCCCATCCCGATAGCCACTGTCACCACGGATGCCTCCCTGATCGGGTGGGGGTCATTATCAGGGCAGGATGGTTCATGGGGCGTGGCAGCCGTTCGAGTACCATCTGCACATAAATGTCCTGGAGATGAGAGCAGTGCTTTTAACGTTGCAAGCCTTCAGCGACTTTCATCCCGTAGGGACAATTGCAGTCCACACAGACAACATGTCTGTAGTTTGGTATATCAACAAACAGGGCGGAACCAAGTCCTACCCCTTGTGTCGAGAAGCGCTCAGACTATGGCAATGGGCGATCTCCTCTCATCGGTTTCTGGTAGCAACGCATATCCCTGGGAAAACCAACATTGTAGCGGACAGATTGAGCAGAGCTATTCTCATGCCTCACGAGTGGTCTCTCAAGCAATCTATAGCGGAAGAGATATTTCTGGAATGGGGTCGTCCATGTTGCGATCTTTTTGCTACTCCCCAAAACAGCAAATGCCCAGACTTCTTCTGTCTCTTCCCTCTACCAGGCCATCCCCCCAGAGACGCTCTGACCCAGGATTGGCCCCAGGGACTTCTTTATGCCTTCCCTCCATTTCCTCTGATCCCTCAAGTTATCCAGAAAGCTACCGTTTTGAGAGCCAAATTGATTCTCATTGCCCCTTACTGGCCTCGACAAGTTTGGTTTCCGTTCCTCCATCGTCACCTTTTGGTGCAGCCGTGGCATCTGGACCCAGTGCCAGATCTTCTGATTCACCAATCCGGGCAGCTGCACCGGTCTATTCCTTCTCTCAACCTCACAGCATGGTTGCTCCACTTCCTTCCTTAGCCAGGCTTCCTTTGATCTCTAACCCAGTTAGAGACATCATAGTAGCTTCTTTAAAATCCTCTACCAGGAGGATTTATACAAGCAAATGGAAGCGTTTCTCTTATTGGGCTAAGGCCAAGAATATTGATCCTTTCACTGCCCCTGTTCAGGCAGTTCTGGACTTCTTAGCAGAGATTTTTCATGCAGGCTCCTCTTCTTCCACAGTCAGAGTTCAATTGGCTGCTATCTCCAACTTTCATGTCGGAGTCGCAGATCATAATATTATGTCCCATAGGCTCTGCAGGGCCTTCTTGAAAGGAATTTTCCTACTAAAGCCTCCAATCAGGAATCCTCCTCCTCAGTGGGATCTAAACTTAGTGCTGACATCCTTGATTCTTCCCCCCTTCGAGCCAGCTGTTTCTTGCTCCCTGAAATTTCTTTCTTGGAAAACTTTATTCCTAGTGGCTATTACATCGGCCTGGAGGGTGTCTGAACTTCATGCTCTATCGGTTCGACCCCCCTATTTGGTTTTTCACAAGGACAGAGTGTCATTGAGAACTAATCCGACCTTTCTGCCTAAGGTCGCCTCAAAAACCAATTTGAATCAATCCATTGATCTCCCTGTATTTTTCCCAAACTATTCAGACAGAGCCGAACAAAAATTACATTATCTTGATGTCCACCGTCAACTCAGATATTATTTGGACAGAACAAAAAAATTTAGGAAATCTAATCAACTTTTTGTTTCCTATGCGGATAATAAGAAAGGCCTTCCTGTTTCTAAAGTAACCTTGTCTAGATGGCTTTCTTCGGTCATCTCTGAAATTTATCTGCTCAGGGGAAAACAGCTGTGCTCAAAGCCTAAAGCACATTCAACTAGGAGCTTAGCCACTTCTACAGCTTTTCAAGCTAGACTTCCTGTAGACACTATTTGTGCAGCGGCCACTTGGGCCACTCCTCATACTTTTGTTTCCCACTACAAATTGGTCTTGGCCTCCAGGGACAGAGCCAGTTTTGGCTCTACAGTCCTCAAGAGTCTGTTCCATTGAGCCACCCAGGATAGAGGTGCTAGGACGGTCCCATCAAGCAAGAATGAAGGCGAGATTGACAACTTAACATTAAGAAGTTATGTACCTACCATAACGTTCCATGTTAGTTGTCTTCTCTCGCCTTCTTTCTTGCGACCCTCCCTCCTTCCCCAGGCCTGGACAGACCTTGTTATAAGAAATTATTATGCTGAAGACCATTCAGACCTGGTCTTTCTTCCATCCTGTAAGTTTTCTTTCTTCCTTTGTAAGTGTTTTATGCTTGGTGCTATTGCCCTTTGTCATCAAACGAGATCTGGGTACTTACCGCCTTGCATCATGGGATATGGGGCTGCCTCGAGCTGGTAAAAGTGACTCTCGAGCTTAGCAAGTGCCGAGTCGGAGCCGAGGGATCGGCTCCGAACCCATCAAGCAAGAAAGAAGGCGAGAGAAGACAACTAACATGGAACGTTATGGTAGGTACATAACTTCTTATTTTGTTGTGGTATAGTGTTTGTTGGGGATTTGTGGCGTTTCTGTACAGCTGTGGTTTTGTGACATTGTTCAGTTAGTCATTTGTGTGTATTTGTACATGGGGTTTGTTTATAGGAGTTGTGTGTTTTGTATTTAGTGCTGGTTCTGTTTTATAGTTGGGCTGTGTGTGCATGTTTATGTTGGGGATGTGAATGTTTTATGCCATATTTTATATTGGTGGGATTATTGTATTATGTTGAGAGTGAGTGTTTTGGAAATCTTTTTTGTCTGCTTTATTTACATAATTAGTTTGTAGTACGTTATATATATCTAATAGAAGTTATGTCTTACCATAACATTCCATCTGTATTGCTGATCCTCGTTCAGTCATTACGTGTGGGTATCAGTTACAACCTCGGAACCGAGCCGGCCGTCTTCCAAGCTCGCGTCTGCTACGAACTCTCGAGCTAAACCTCTTACCCAGAATTCCCCTGTTACCTCAGATTGAGTGACCAGTGTGGTTGAAAGACTGTGTGACCTTCATTTATAGACAACGTAATATTCCATTACCTACTACCATAAAGGCTCATTCTACAAGATCGGTGGCATAAAATAGACCCGAGGGCCAGTCGTGGATTAGAGCGTCCCTGGGTGATGGTCCCGGAGGGGGAATCTGCAAAATAGTTGCTGCATTTGTAGTTGGACAGGGATGCAAAGAGGTTGCAGCAAGGAAGATCCCAGCGGTTGAAAATCTCCACCGCTATCAAGGGATTCAGGGACCACTCGTGAGGTTGTAATATACACCTGCTGAGTCTGGCTGTTATTCCGTTGGAACTTCGGGAATGTGCATTGCTAGAAGAAAACAGTTGGTAGCCATCGCCCAATGCCATATCCTCATGGCCTCTCGACAGAGTGGTTAAGATTTGGTTCCGCCCTGTTTGTTGATGTACTAGACCACCTCCAGGTTGTCTGGTGTACTGCAGTAGTCCCAGACGGCAACAGGGAATGGAATGCTTGCAACACCAGAAGCACCGCCCTCAGCTCTAGAACATTTATATGCAGATGACCCTCCATTTCGGACCAAGTACCTTGGACTGTCTGTCCCTGACATAGCCCCACCACCACTCCATCAGGGAGGCGTCCGTTGTCACTGTGGCCTTGGGCTGTCGGGGGGAGACCATTGTGATGGGTTGTGGGCCATCCACCAATTTTAATACCTGTTTGCACCTGTGAGTTACCAGAATCTTGGCTGAAAGAGGGTACTGAATGGGATACCATTAGGTGAGCAGTAGCCATTGTAGAAGCCTCATGTGAGACCTGGCCAGGGGGATAATGGTGATGGAGGATGCCGTGGAACCCAACAACTGTAGAACAGAGTGAGCTGTGGATTTCTTCCTTGAGAGGATTGGGATCAGTTGTTGTTTTATCCTTAGAATTCTGTGCTCTGGAGTGGATGCTCTGCAATTCTTTGTATTCAAGATGACCCCTATGAATTCTGTGGACTGAGATGGGGTGAGACTGGATTTTTGCCAGTTTATGGTTATGCCTAGTGTTTCTGCAGAGAGTAGAGAGTATGCCAGGGCTTCTTCTAATAGCTGTCTGGTGGGGACTGAGATGAGCCAGTCGTCTAGGTATGGAAACACCTGGAATCCATTTAGTCGCAAGTGAGCTGTGATGACTGCCATGCACTTTGTGAATACACTGGGGGCTGTAGAGAGTCCGAAGGGCAGTACTCTGAACTGGTAGTGACTGGCTCCTGCACAGAAGCGAAGGAATCTTCTTGATGGTCTGTCCACTTTTATGTGATAGTACGCATCTTGATCTATCGAGCACATACAATCGTCTTTTTCCAAAAGCGTAAGGATAGACTGTATTGTGACCATCCGGAATTTTTGTACTTTTACAAACTTGTTCAATACACTGAGATCCAAAATTGGTCTCCAGTCCCCGGTTTTCTTTGGCACCAAAAATAGTCGAGTAGAATCCGGATCCTATCTGGTCTGGAGGGACTATTTGGATGACTCTTTTTCTTATCTGTTTTGAAATTTCTAAAGCTGCTGCTTCTGTTTGACTCTGTGGAACGTCGGGTAAGTTTGTTAGGGGAGCGGGACAGATGTTGAAGGGAATATGATAACCTCTGGTTATAATCCTTTGTACCCAAGAATCTGTGGTGATGGCTAGCCAGGCAGAAGGGTACAAAGAGAAATGACCCCCAACCACTTCAGAAGGAAAGCGGTTGGGCGGTTCTTGAGGAGCGCTGGTAGGATTGACCAGGGAAAGAGTCCGTGGAACCCTGGTTACGTGGACCCCCTACCCCAAAAAGGGCGTCTTCCCTGCAAGTTTCCCCCTCTGCCTCTAGGGGGAGAACTCGGCATGTGTCACGGAAGGGACCCTGCGACTTTATGTACCTTATCTTCCCACTCTTCTGGTTTCTGGAGAAAGCCCGTTGAGGGGAAGAATAACGGACACCTACGGCAGAAAGGGTCTTACCGTCCTGTTCACATCTGGCCAGTGTGCTTTTAACCTTGGGTCCAAACAAGGAAGAGGCTTCGGTGGGAGCATTGAGAAAGGAAGCCTTGAAGGGTTCCACGAAATTACACAAGCGCATCCAGGCGTGTCGTCTCAGAACAATGCCTGAACTCGCAGCTCTAGCTGCTCCTTCTGATGTGTGAGATAGCAGGCACATGGTGGAGTTAGATATCGATTCAGTGGTGGCTAGCTGAGAGGCCACTTTGTCACGGACCTCATCAGACACAGCTCCAGCCAAAGTTTCAGAGAGCTCAGAAGCCTGTTAACGTGTGCCATATAGTTTAGGGACCTGATTGCAAAGATCGCTAATGCAAAAGTACGCTTCCCTGTTCTGTCCAGAGCCCAGGACTCTTTGTTGGGCGGATGGACAGTCTGGCTTTCTTCTTCCGCCAGGTCCTTTTTAGTTGCGGCCGCCACCACTAAAGCATCTACAGGAAGACCTTTAGACCAATGGGGGTCAGTAGCAGGAGGGGACAAAATTTTATCTGGCCAACGGGGAATGACCTCAACCGTGTCAGGAGCCTTCCATGCACTCTGCATGACGAGCCGGACCAGTACGTTGGCAAGTGGAGTAACCCAGAAGGTAGGGGGCCGGGTGCGAATGGCCTACAGCAACACCGACTCTTCAGAGGTCGGGTTCGAGGGCTGCTAGTTACCTCTCTGTTGAAGAATTTCAAGAATATCACCAAAGGATACCTCAGAGGGTAAGCGAGGGGACCCCTTCCCCATCGTCAAAGTCTGTGTTTTCAGTAAGGGACTCCTCTGTGGAGTCCATGTGCTTCCTCTTGCACGAGCTCTTTTGATGAACTTCCTCAGAGGGAGAAGCTTGGGAAGACGGCTCAAAAAGGGTCTCCTGTGGGAGTATATCCTGAGGCCCTTGCACCCGGTGTCCGCCAGGAGCGACTTGTGTACATTGCGGTCCAGAGGAGGGCGGGGAGAGTGATAGCACAGGATTATCAGCCAATGCCAGAGCCTTCTTCATTAGCTGGAAGGCGTGTCCACCTGAAGAGGAGTGAGTGCCCAGGGCTAGGGTCACCCCCCTCTCCTAAGTGGCTCAGCCTGCCGACTCTGAGTCCCTGGATGGCTTTTAAACACCAAATTACGTACGCCACAGCTGGCATCCTGGGTCGTAGCAAAACTCTCCTGCCACAAAGGCAACTGTCCACTCTCAAGCTGACAGCTTGATTTCTCCACTTCCGCTAGTCACCATGCAGGCTAATCTCTCCTCACCTGTTCGAGTAATCTTTCTGGCCTCTCCCAAACCATCCACCAGAAGACTATATCAGGATAAATGGAAAAGGTTTTCCATTTGGCCCAAGGATAACATGCTAGACCCGTATTCAGCTCCAGTTACTATAGTGCTTCAATACTTTGCTAAGTTTTTTGATAACGTAGCCTCTGCCTCTACAGTACGAGTGCATCTAGTGGCAATTTCCAACTTCCGCAGTGCTGTAGATGGCACCCCTCATCACTTCATGCCTCTGCAAGGCTTTCCTCAGAGACCGGTCAACTCGGGCCTCTTCTCAGCCCATAGAACCATGGAACTTCACTTCAGTCCTCCGGTTTTTGACTCAAAAGCCCTTTGAGCCTGTGGCTAAGTGTGATCTAAAATTTTTGTCTTGGAAGTCTTTGTTCCTGGTAGCCATTACCTCTGCCAGAAGAGTTTCGGAGCTGCAGGCATTGTGTATCAAGAACCCCTATCTGTTTTTTCATAAAGATGGAGTGTCACTTCGGGCAAAGCCATAGCTTCTTCCCAAAGTTGTTTCTGAATTCTCTATTAACCAGTCCATTGATCTACCAGTGTTTTTTCTGAATTTTGCCAGTAGAGGAGAGTATTGCCTTAACACCTTAAACATGCATAGACAAATTACCTAAACAGGACCAAACCTATCCATAAATTTAACAGCTTTTCATCTCCTTTTCGGGACCCAAAATGGGAGAAGCTGTTTCCAAGGTTACATTTATCAAGATGGTTAAGGGGACTGCATTCGTGTCGCCTATTCCCTCCATAATGAATCCATGCCAAAATTTAAAGCCCACTCCACTATATCTTTGGCAACTTCTGTAGCATTCCATTCCAGGCATCCATGGATGACATCTGTGCAGCAGCTACTTGGGCTAAGCGTCATCTCTTTATCAATCATTACAAATTGGACCTGGTCTCCAGGGGGGAGAGCTGCCTTCGGCTCAATGGTACTCAGGAATGTTCTTCCATAAGGGCCACCCATGGACCTCAAGGTAGCTTGGGATTCTATCCCATCAGTGATGAATGGAAAGAAGACTAACATCAGTTAAAGAAGTCATGTCTTACCATAACATTCCATCTGTGTTGTTTATCTTTAATTCATCACTTCCCACCCTCCTTCCCTCTACAAAGGTTCTTGAGGGATGCCTTGGGTCTAAATGGTGCACTAGGGTACTTACGTAGAAGTGGCCTCGGCTTTACTTCCTTTCTTAGCAAACTCGATCTGAAGTAACCGGGAGAAGAGCATTCTGGGTAGAGACTTGGCTTGAGAGGTTTTTTTGGCTGGTGCAAGCTTGGTAATAGGCTGACTCTGTTCCAAGGGCTCGGAACTGAAACCATCAGTGATGAAAGAAGATGAACAACACAGATGGAACATTATGGTAAGACGCAACTTCTTTTTTTCTGGAAGAGCAAGTGGCTAGAATAAGTTTTGAGGTCATCCTCTTGCATTCTGTGGCTTCAGGTGCAGCTTTGTACTTCCCTTTTTGCTGTAATACTGCCCAAGATATTTTCCGTCAGTTAAGTTTCTATTTTGCTATACTATGCAAACAAGATCTGAGGTAAAAAGGGTTGCTGCATTTTGAGTAAGGGAGAAGCTCAATAGTTAAAGGTTGCCAGGAGCTTTTACAGCGGCCAAGTCAGATCCTAGGGCTCTGATCTGAACCCATCATTTGAGGAAGAGTGAAAATGGACAACACAGATGGAACGTTCTAAGTACATAACTTTTTTTTCCTTCTTGGAAGTCGTGTCTCCAACTTTAAGGTCTCTCTTTCTTCAGGGGACCCTAAAGAAACGTTCCAGACCTCACTCCACTTCATTCCACATTACATCTTCCTGGAGCTTTTCTGAAGCAGAGATGACCAGGATGATGGGATTCCTCAGGACACAAATACAGATGGGGGGGGTTTGCCTGCTCCATCCCCCACTGGATCCATGAGCCACCATCCTACTCTTGATGACTCCTCCTGTGATCTGACCTCCTGCTTCGGAGCCCTTGGATCCAGACGTTACCAGATTCAGTACATTGGATCTCATGGCCCTTCCATCCAAGGTTGTGATCAGCTCCAACTTCGTTTGAGCACGACAGATCTCCGATCCGAAGCATCCAAGGGATGTCCCCTGCTTTGAAGTGTCCTGAGCCGTTGCTTTCCCCTTGGAGCATTGGCATTGGACAACTCAGCTCTGTTTCCAGATCTATGGTGCTAGGGGGACTGCCAAGGACCTCTCTGGGTCCTTCTGCATTCGAAGTGCGTTTTCCCAGTCAAGGATTACTTTGACTGTGCCTCCTTTGTTCCCTTCTCCTATTCCGACTTCTGTGACTGAGCCTCCTCATCCTCCACCTTGGGGACCACCAGATCCTAAAAGCTTCCGAGCATCTCTCCCTGTGGAGCTCCACCTCTATTCTGGCAGCTTTTTGAACATCCTAACGAGGCAGTCCCTCCAAAGGGATTGTGTAAAAGAGGCGCATAGATTCCCCTCAGGAATCTTTGACAGAAGATTCGGACTTTGATTAAGGGGAAGGGTTCCCAGGATCTCCTGATGATGGCTGCTTTGGAGACTTCTTTAAAATCTTATGCCAAAGAGATGTTGGTCTACCCAAAGCCCTTCCTCAGAGGACTCTGTGTTCCTGGAAGCCTTTGTGTCTGGCCCATCTATGCTTTGGGTGACCCCTCTTGCAGATGACATTATAGAACGTCTCCCACAGGGCATGGAAGGAGTTGGACACTGTAGAAACCATACCAAAAAGAGCTGCTAAAGTCTCAGTGCCCCTTTAGATAAGCAATACTAGACAAAAGGTACTCCTGTAGTTGCCATGGGTGTTGCAGCAGCCACGAAGAAAGATCTAGCCAAACAGAGCTCCACTATCCATCCCCCAAACAGGGAGTCTGGGGATTTGGACAGATTCAGAAAGTGGGTGTATGCATCAGCGACCTTCGCACTCTGATTATTGCATTACTTGGCTCATTTACCAGGCTGCAGAGGGACTTGAAGTATCTGTAACACTGCCCTGGGGTCCATGTCTCAAGAGGACAGATAACCTTTTTCTCAAGAATGGCTACCCTACAATCCATCTCGAACATGTCCACGTGGTTGTTATTGTACATTGCTGAGGGTTTGTCAAGGGCTGCTAGTTCAGGCATTGCCATAAGGAGACGTGCCTGGATGCAACTTTGTGACTTTACGGAACCTTTCAAGGTGTCATTTATAAATGCTACCCTTTGATGAATCGTCACGCTTTGGACCAACTGTGAAACATACTCTCTCCTGATGGAAAAAGATGGGAAAACCTTGTCTGCCATTAGAATCCAATTCTCTACCCCCCACAAAGACCATTTTCCAGGAACCAACGCGGAGGTAAGAAATTGTGGTTTAAGAAATCAAGAGCCTTTCCGGAATTGATAGGGAGAGTATTCCCCTAGAGGCAGAGCGGGAAATAACTACTTTGGTAGGTGCCACCAATGTGGCAGAGGAGGTCCACAGAACCAAGGATCTCAAGATTCCTTCTCTGACGGATCCTTTCAGTGCTCCTGAACAGTTGCCCAACTATCCCTGTCTGGATTCAGTTTGGGGGTGCTTATCCTTGTACCTAAATGCCTGACTAGCCATTACAAACTACTATTGGGTGCAAAGCATCATATCTAGAGGATATTGCATTCCTTTTTTCAAAACTCCTGTTCCAAAGAAAAATCTGTCCAGTGTTCCGTCCAATCAGAGGTAGTCAGCAGCACAAGAAATAGCAAAATTGCTAGACAAAAGTCATCCAGAAGGTCCCACCAGACCAAAAAGGATCCAGAATCTACTCAAGATTCCTTTTAGTGCCACAAAAGGCAGGGAGGGGACCTGAGACCAGTCCTGGATCTAATCTTCCTAAATAAATCTGTAAAGAACTCAAAATTATGGATGGTCACAGTACAGTCTATACTACATCTCCTCCAAAAAGATGACTAGATGTAGTCTGTAGATCTTCAAGACACTTGCTATACCATCAGAATTAACAGGCGCTCTTGAAGGTGTCTCCACTTCCGGGTGTGAGCCCATCATTACCAATTCAGAGCTCTGCCCTTTGGTCTCACCACAGCCCCCAGGCTGTTTACCAGATGCATGGCAGTAATAGCAACTCACCTGAAACTGGTCAGATTCAGTGCGTTTCCTTACATGGACACTTAACTCCTGACCGCATCGACAAGGCATGTACTCCTCCAAGCCAGGGATTACCTGTTTCACCTAGCAAATACTTTGGGAATCACAGTAAATGCCAAAATCTTCCAACTACAGCCAGTCCAAGTGATAGAATTTATAGGGGCATGTCTAGACGCACTCACCTAGCCTTCAGCTTCAAACAAATTCTGTCTTTGAGATTACATGTCAGACACATCCTAGCCAGTCCTTCACCACCTGCAGAATTAGTTCTCAAAACACTAGTTTTGATGGCTGCCACCATAACATTGGTTCCTACAACTCACCTACGCATGAGAATTCTTCAGTGGACTCTAGCAGAACAGTGGTTCATACATAGCTATCCACTGAATCCATCCCATCAAGCTATTTTGAGTGTACAAAGACTCCCTGTCTTGGGGCTGCACCCAAGGGACATCAGAGAAGGACTTCTGTATGTTCTCTCCCCCCCCCCCCCATATCGCCACATTGACCTCAGACTCATCCTATGGAGGGGTGCATTACTTAAAACAAGTTGTTCGAGGCACATGGCTGATACAGGAGGCCAATCTGCATATAAATGTTCTAGAGACGAGAGCAGTGGTCTTAGCGTTGCAAGCCTGGCAGAGCTTTTTTCCTCTAGGGATGATTGCAATTCAAACAGATAACATTACCATAGTTTAGTAGATCAACAAACAGGGGAATCCGTTCTTACTTCCTTCGTCGAGAAGCATTGAGAGTTTGGTAATGGGCAATCTCTTCCATCCGCTTTCTAGTAGCAACGCGCATTTCAGGGAAATCCAACATCCTAGCGGACAGGCTCAGCAGAACCTTTCTGATGCCTCACTAGTGGTCTCTAAATTAGTCTGTGGAAAACTTGATATTCTTCAAATGGGCTCAACCTTGCTGCAATCTCTTTGCATCCCCTTCCAACAACAAAGGTTTTTTGCCCTGATCCTTCCTCAGGAACGGACACAGAGAGACACTAGTCCATGTTTGGCCCTGCGGAATCCTTTACGCTTGTCCCCCTCTACCTCTCATCCCCAAATTTTTTCAGAAAGCGCAGAGGTTGAAGAGCAAAGTGATTCTCATTGCTCCCTTCTGGCCTTGACAGGCTTGGTTCCACTTCCTTTGTTCTCACCTGATATGTCTTCCCTGGACGCTGGACTCGAGTCCAGACCTCCTTTCTCACCCTTCAGGACAAACTCATCCAGATTTGACCGGCCTCAAATTGACCGCATGGTTCCTCCAGTTACAGTGATGGCTAGACATTCCAGGCTTTCTACTCCAGTTAAATAAATCTTCGTATGTTCACATAAAGCTTCCACCAAAAAAATTTACACGCGCAAGTGGAAAAAGTTCTCCAGTTGGGCTTACCAAAACGTGTGGATCCTTTTATCGCTCCCATTCCAGCAGTTCTTGACTTCATTGCTTCAGTTTTTCAGAATGGAGCAAGCTACTCCACTGTCAAGATACAGTTAGCAGCAGTACCCACTTACAACATAGGTGCAAATTCTTCTTTGGCTTCTTCCTTATTGTGTAAGGCCTTTCTCAGAGGCATGATTTAATTAGACCCTACTCCTCCATGGGATCTCACTATGGTCTTGCAAGCCCTAGTTCACTCCCTTTGAAACTTCTGCGAAACTAGATCTCAAATTCTTACAGAAAGCTTTATTCTTGGTGGCTTTAACCTTGGCTCAGAGAATTTCAGAATTGCAAGCACTTTCTTCCAAACTGCTATACTTGTTTTTTTGTAATTAGTCACCCTACTTACAAATCCGACCTTTTTGCAAAAAGTTGCCTCTGAAAACAATATCAAGTCCTCAGTCTTCCTGTATTTTTTTCCTAGTTTTGAGAGCAAAGATGAATGTACTCTTCGCCTGCTAGATGTACATAGACAGTTACATTTTTATTTGGATGGAACAAAGGCCTTCAGAAAATTTGATAAATTATTCATTTCTTTTTGTAAAACAAAGTTGGGGAAACCGGTCTCCAAAATAAGCTTAGCTAAATGGATTACAAATTGTGTTTATGCTTACTGTCCAAAAAGTGGGCTTGTGAAAGCATATTCTGCTAGGTCAGTGTCCACCTCAGTAGCTTTTTGATCTAGAGCATCAGTCAAGGATGTTTATGCAGCTTCTTCCTGGTCAAGTACTAGTACCTTTGTTACACATTGCAAGTTAGATGATATATCCAGACATAGAGCATCCTTTGGCTCTGCATTGTCCTGAATATCCTTCCTTGAGGGCCACCCAAGAGATATGTATCTGGGAACTCAGTGCCACAGGTTGAGGAACAAATGAAAATGAGAACATCAGATGAAGTTATGTACTCACCATAATGTTCCATCTGTGTTTTCCATTTTCATTTTTCCACTACCCCCCCCCCCCCCCATCCTTTCTGGGAAATCTTAAGAGGTGTTTCAGGAACCACTGATGTCCTTCTGTTCCTATGTTGCAATATGCTAGGTGTGGGATTTCATGCCCTCAGGCAACGTGTGCGTCGGCTCCTATACAAAAGCTTCAGCTTGGCTGTTGCAGTGTGTGCGACATCACACATAGGGCCATAAACCAGGGGGCCTTAAATGTGACGTCTGCACACAAAATCCTCAGAACCTTTCAGCCACAGACAACATTCGCATCGTACGATCACTTCTCCACAGACGTCGCATCCTAAGATAAGCAACCCATTGGGTTTCTAATTTTCTTATTTTTGACGATTGTTCTTGCTAACGCTTAGTGGTTGTAGCCTTTAGCTGATGTCAGGGCAAAAGGGAAAGTGGCAATGCTGGCACCAGATACCCCATAAAGACCCCCATGACAGGTGTGTTTTTTGTCTAGGCTGGGAATACTATCACTCCTCCTGCGCTATTTGTCAATCGTTTGTGCCCAAGACCTTGCGCAGCCGTCTAGTCACGTTAAACCATTACCTGGAGAACCAGCGCCTTAAGCGGTTAGCCCTTAGGATGGGGTCCTACATCGGAGGCCACACCTGAACTCTCGCGCAAGAAGGCAAAGGTTCCTAGGCCTCCTTAGCCTACTGCTGTGCTTCCTGACACACCAACTGGCGATGTTCTTCGTGTTTCACTGTTGCAGTCATCACATTTGGCTTATCTGCTTGCAGTCGCCCTCAGTCAGCCTGATTTAACGAAGTCTTGGGTCCTGCGTTGGTTGCTGTCCCTTCTTCTGTGACGTCAGGTTGTCGGGGGGGGTATAAAACATGCAGCTGACGCCATTACATCAGTCTTTCTTTCCGTGTGGTGCCCAAAGCAGAAGCAGTTCGCAAGTTCCGGTCGGCAGGCTCTTGAAATTTTCGTTTTCGAGTTTCAGTACCGAATTCTTAAACTAAAAGCTAAGTATCCCATTGGGGAAACATTTTCTTGCTCTAAACAAATGTCAGTAAAAGTAAATAATTGCATTACTTGTGGAAAGCAAATACCTCATAATGATTTTCATTCGTACTGTATTCCTTGCCTAGGCCCTGACCACAGCGTACCTTGCTGTCGGTTTTGTGCCTTATTTAAACAACAAACTATCCGCCGTCTGTATATTTTTGCTTCTGAATATTTTGGTGCTCTTTTCAATTATCCTGATATGTCTTCGGTAAGCCATCCAACTACCGACATTCCGGAAAAACGCAAAGATAGACAGACCATCTAGGTCCAAAGCTGCTGACAATGCTTCTCCTAAGCCAGTCGCCAGTTAGGTACTCAGTGAGGCGCTTTCGCAGCCCCTGATACCCCCTACTTAAGATTCGCAGGCCTCTACTGAGACCCATTCGAAGTCCGGTATGCCTCGAGATGCTTCAACTGTGGATCCTGCGGATGTCTCTACTTTGGATGAGTCTGGATCTGCTGTGCAGGCACCGGCTTCTGAGGGTGTATTCAGGCCTACTGACTTGCGTATTAAATAGACGCCATCTTCTTCTTCAAGGCCTAAAACTCGAACCATGCCTAGAAAACTGACGCCCAGACCACATGGTCAGGCCTCTATGCCTAAAAAACAAATGATAAGAAAGGCTGAAGGCCTTATTACTTTAATCAGGGGAAGCCAGCCTTCCCCCTCTGAGACCTAGGACTGAGTTTGCTTATGATACTTCTGACCAGGATTCTGAAGTTTGTTTCCTCTGATGACTAGGATTTACTCTCATCTTCCTATGAGGATTTTGATGCTGAGGACTCTATTCCCTCTGCTTGTCCCTCAGAGGATTTCTCTTTTGGTGAAACCTTGCATACTCGCAGGGAGCATTTTCGTTGGGAAAGTCAGGATTTCTCTGATTCTGAAAAGAGGCTTAGGGATTTCTTACTACTGCCCCAGCACAGACCTTTAGCCATACCTCCTGTACTAGATATTGTTGATGCCTTTTCGGAATCTAGCTTGCCCCTGACTCTCTGCCTCCTGCTGCCAGAAAACCTGATAGATATTACAGGGTCCCTGACACTCACAATTTCCGTTTTAAAATTCCTACTGCGGATCCTGAGACCATTTCACAGGGACCCAAGGGCATTAAAGCTACTACTGCCAAAAATCCTACCCCCTTTGATAGAGACTCCAGGGCGCTGGACAGATGGGGTAAGAAGGTGTACCCTTCTGCAGCTTTGGCCATCAGGGCCTTAAACTGCCAGTTTCATATGTTGAAGTATCAGCAGCATATTATTGGATTGCTTAAACAGAAAATTATGTTGATTCCTGATTGTGCTGAAAATAAGGATGTACAGGATTTACTGCATTCAGCTGAACAAGTTGGAAAACATACTTTGCAGTGTGGTTTTGATTCACTAGAGGCGTCTTGCAGGGCTGCTGTAACTGGGTCTGTACTTAGAAGGCATGCTTGGCTTAAGGGAACAATCCTTGCCAGATCATGTTCAAGCGAAATTACTAGATGCTGCCTTAAACCAGGACCGCCTGTTTGGCAGCAAGGCAGAAGTTGTTCTTAGATGGAGGAAAAAGCTAAATCTATGCAAACTGTTAAAGATTTTTTGCAAGTACAAACCCCCAAGGTTTAGTAGGCATTGGCCTTCCAAGAATTGGTCCTTTCCTGCCTCTTCCAGACTTTCTCGGTCCAAACCCAGATCCAGCAGAGCTCCCAGGCTTCAGTCTCAGGGTAAGCATAGGACTAAGCAGTGAGGGGCCTCCACTTCTAAATTAGGGAGTAATAAAACTCCCCCCTATGGTTTAACTGTCTCAATGACTTTTTAAAACTTCCAAGCATTTCTCAACTGACTGCTTCTTTGTGGGGGGGGGGGTTGCTCTTAATGCAAAGAACTTGGGAACTCATTACCCAGGACAAATGGGTTTTAAATATAGTGTGTCCCAGGGATACAGATTTCACTTCCACAAGTTACCAACGCCAAGCTGATGGCCATATCTACCCCCAAATCAGTGGGCAGAGGCCCAAAAGCAAGTACTTTCTCTCAACTCATTCACTCAGGAGCAGCTCAGAAAAATCTGCCTGCTTAATTCCCCCATAGGAACAACAGTGCAGCCTGAGCTCATTTTCAGAAAATCCATTTCTAATACCATACAGAAAACAAATATTTATAACTCTAAGAGCTAGACTAAAACTGGACTAAAACTGTAAAAGCGAAAGTTGTTCAGCAGACACTGACCCTCCCAACAGTGTAAATGTTGATAGTGCATATCAAAGTCATTATTAAATATTTGGCAAGGAATGTTGATATTGTGCATATTTTTTACCTTTTTTGAAAAGCAAAGCACAATGTCTTGGTCAGTGTACCATGTAGACCCATACAATTTGAATTTAATTTGTTAGTATGAATGTCAGCTTTAAAGTGATACCTTAACAATTCTGTGTAATGCTACTTTATGGAGATATTCACAGAAATATTAATATGTTATTTCTCATAATTGATAAATACACAAAACATGATATCTTGTCACCTGTAACAGAAGGAGCCTACATATCCGTGTAGAAGTTGTGCGTCTGAATGTCCGCTTCATAATGATGCATCATTTGTGTAATCACCATGCTCCCTTGCAAAGATATGGGCATAATAATGAAACGTATTGGAAATGTATAATTTTCATAATCGTACAAGACTAAAGCTGTGATATATGTACATGTGTACAGTGCACAGACAGTTCTTTTACCATGTTGTAAGGAGTAACACGGTCTTCAAAGTGAGGTATAACTTGGCACACTGACATGCTCCCTTGCAAAGTTATTTACCAAAATATGAAAAAAAAAATAATTTCCATAACCTAACTTTAAAACAAACTTTGATATCTGCACATGTGTACAACATACAGGCACAGTTCTTTTACCATGTTGGAACCAGTAATACTGTCTTCAAAATGAGGTATATATTTGCAAATTCAGATGCTCTCTTGCAAAGTTATTTACCAAAATATGAAAAAAAAAAATCATAATTTCCATAACCAAAGTCCGAACGAACTTTGATGTTGCATTCTTATTACAAATGTCTGTGCCACACCAAGGTAGCCAGCACTGGAAAAGGGACAATTACTCCACTGTCATTCATACCAAATCTGCCAAAGCCAAATAGGTTAATCTAATGTACATTTGTCCTCCCAGGCCAAGGACAACCACAAGGCATTCCTGGGTTATGTCCACAACCACAAATCATTAGACCATCTCCCAATCCCCTTAGAAAGAGATGATCCCACACAGAGCCAGACACATGACTCGTACAACTACAAACATGGAAAAACAGGTGGGGAAAAGACAATGGCAACACACACACACCTGATACACACATTAATTATTTACCCTACCAACTTTTTCATTACTACATGTTATATACATGTCCCTAAATGAAACAATCACCCAAATGACCCCTTCAGGAAAATGTTGAGATACGCACAATCAAAAATATTTCTATATATATGTATATGTGTGAGAACAATGTATGTATGTGCAAGTACATTATGTACATACATATATATCCATATACACACATATATATATATATATATATATATATATATATATATATATATATATATATATATATATATATATATATATATATATATATATATATATATATATATATATATATATATATATATATATATATATATATACATATATATACACACACACACACACACACACACACACACACATATATCTATAGGAAGAAACAAAATCAGGGGTTTAGGAGGCTAGGCAGTTGGTGAAGAATGAGGCGGGGTTGCTTGTAATGACTCCAAGCAGAGAAAAAAACACAACCTGGCTTTTGCAGTCATCAAAGTGATAACGACTTCTACTTATGTGAATAACAGTGACAGCAGCTGAGACTTTTTTTTCCCAGATAATGAATCACTGCTATATTGTAACTGCACATATTGCTAATGTGATAATGACCTTCCTTTCACCCCACACAGCCTTCCTGAAGACACTGGAGGGTATAATGTATCTCCAAACACCATCATATTGGGTGACTTCAACTACCCGAATATAGACTGGGAACATTACTCAAGCCCTAACTTTCTAGCCCAACGGTTCCTGGAGTTCATGAATTCAAATGCCATGGAACAGCTAGTCACTGTTCCCATGAGAGGAGAAAATATACTAGATCTCATTATCACAAACATGGGGACAAAATGCTCCACACCAGAAGTATATCCCTCATTGGTGAGATCTGATCATAAACTAATCTCACTGGAAATCCACATCCGGCCCCCACCCCAAACAAAAAAGACCACAGTGAAGAACTTCTCTAAAGCAAACGTCACACTACTCAAGACTGGTGTGGTATCCTTCAAGGCCCCTGAGCCAGTGGAAACCACAACCCAAGCTGCGGAAGCCCTTACAAATGCCTTCTATGAACACCTCCAGGACTGCATGGATCAGGCAATCCCAAATAAAACCAAGACTCTTTCCACAAAGGGCAATCGTCCAGTCTGGTGGACCCCAGCCATTAACAAACTTTACAATAAGAGGAGAAAGCTATTACATGATAGAACAAAATCCATAAAAGGGAAGTCATCCCTGATCATTATTAGTAAAAAAATACAAGCACTCATAAAATCAACTAAGGCCAATTTTGAGAGAAAAATTGCCATGGATTCAAAGGACAATCATAAGGCCTTTTTCAGCTATGTTAGGAACCTGGGTGGAAACTCCCAGATATGCTCAGAATTAGTCCAAAATGATACAAAAATCACTGAACCCACAGACATTGCCAACATACTGGCAGACAGGTTCAGTGCAAACTTCACCCCCTCAAGGAGAGATAACTATCCCAGCAGAGTGTAGCCTCCCAGACATCTCAAATGTGCAGGTGAAAGCTGCTCTCTCTAAAGCTAAAAACACAGCATCAATGGGACCTTGCAAAGGCCTTCGACACAATACCCCACTCGGGTATTGTAGAAAAACTTACCAGCTTAAATGTAAACCCATATGTCACAAGATGGGTTGCAAACTGGCTTAAGGACAGAACCCACAGGGTTAGAGTTGCTGGTGCTATGTCAGACTCCAAGCCGGTCACAAGTGGTGTCCCACAGGGCTCGGTCCTTGGCCCCCTATTGTTCGGCATCTACTTCTCAGAAGTACAGGCCAACATGGGAGGACTTTGGCTGACAAAGTTTGCAGACGACTGCAAACTGGGCCATAGTGGAAAGTGCATCGGACACAGATATCCTTCAGAAGGGACTCACGGAAACAGATAGCTGGTGCCAGAGCCATGGCCTGAAGTTAAACGCCAAAAATGTATAGTCATACTCTTGGGAAAAACAAGGTAACCCCAAGCTACCATATAGGTGGCAATCCACTAAGCACAGAAGAGGTTATCAGGGACCTGGGAACCCAGGTTGACAGTGGCCTTTCTTTTGACACTCAAGTTGCTAAAGTGGTTAGAAAGACCTTCTACATTGCCCACCTGATCATGAAGGGATTCACATCCAGATCTAGTGAGGTCATTGTTCCCCTGTACTCTTCACTTATCAGACCAATGATAGAGTACAATGCCCCATTCGGGATGTATCTCACCCGACATCTGCAGCAATTGGAGAGACCCCAAAAGTTCCTCACCAAAAGGATAAAGGGACTCCAAAATCTGTCATATGCTGCCGGATTGAAGAAACTCCAGCTCTATTCAGTTGCATACAGTCTGCTCAGAGGTGACATGTGCCTGACATACAAGGCCATGTCCAACCTGGAATTAATGGACATGCTCCACCTCAAAAAATCCAAATCCACCAAAACCACTAGAGCAAGCGACTTAAACCTTAGCACGGATATAAATAGGACGTGCTGGAGGGATAAATTTATCACTCAGAGGCTCCCTATGCTGTGGAATAAAATCCCGATCCATGTGAGGCAGAGCACCTCGCTGGCTCTGTTCAAGAGAAATCTTGACCTGTGGATGGGAGATCGTAGGTTTATCCCGGGAATCATCTCTGTGTCACTGCTGGACAGAGGCACAACAAACTAATGGGCACAGTATTTTTTCATATAAGGGGTGGCGTAAGCCACAAAAATTTGGGCTAGGCGTATAAATGCCTTAGGGCAGATAGCCTAGTATAAACCTATGAACCTGTGAACCTATTACTGCAAAGGTATGCATGCTGAGACACAGGTGATAATTGCTGCACATAACCCGTTGAGTAGGCATTCATTATATTACATTGTGCAGCTGTTATGTAACACAGACTCCATCATCAGTAAGAAGACCTGAGTCATCTAGTCAAATAGTATAACAGATATTAATGAGCCTTTCCTCCCACCTAAATTTCACACGACTGACAAAGCCAGGTGAAATGCACAAAAAATATGGTAGCTCCATGTTGTTAGTAGTCACCTAGTGATAACTTTTATTTCACAGAGGCAGTATAATCACAGATAGAATAATACAAGCAGAAGTGATGTAACCCAGTGTAATTTGCAGACTGACTTTCTATATATCCCCGTAACCCCTCCAGTTGTTTGCATTCTGTAGCGCAGGCACCAAAATGACACAAATTGCCCCAGCAGTCTCTTCAACAGTGAGACCATGTATGCACAAGCACTTACCTGATACACAATGAATTATTTCCCCAAGCAACATCCTCATAATTATGAGTCGAATTATGGTGGCTGCTAGAAAATGGAAATCAAAGTCTAGACCAACTTTACAAGTAGTAGTGAATATAGTAACAGAGATAAAACAACTGGAACTGGGATCTTTAGGAAAAGGAATGGAGCAAACTACATAGGAAAAAAAAAAGGAATGTTTACAACTACAGTTGTTTCAATGTTTCTGATGTATACTGTTTGCAACTAAAGTGATATGATTTTGTATGTTTTTCATTTATATAAATGTAAGATTGCCTTTGTTATATGTGTAAATTCAATAAAAATGTTTGGAAAAAAACTGAAATGCTTGGCATTATTGGGCATTAGGAAACCGACAAAAGGTACATTATCACCCTTGAAAAGTAAAAAATTATTGTGAAGTGGAATACATTTTTCTCAACTTTGACAGACCCATGGATCCTTACAACTTCTATGTCCATAACTCTTACAATCCTAAGTCACAGTCTGCGTAAGGACTGCAAATTCTAGTGGGTTTTATAATCAACAATCTATGTCTTGAAGGAGATTACCTGACAAGTCTCTTCTATACTATGACAGCTGTTGTACGTAGCAACTAAGAGATCTACGCCTGTATAGTAATCTGTATTTTCAGTCTCTGGGACTTGTTGGTACCAACAAGCAAGTATGAACCTAAACCCCACCATAACTTCCTGCCAGGGACTATATATTGCTGTAAGGAAGGCAAACAATTTCTCTCAGGACAGTTTGAAGTGATCTGTCACCTAATCCCACTCCTTCATGCCCTGTGTCTTTCTCTCTTACCTCTTTTAATTCCTAGTTATTGGAGGCACAGTCAGGAAATTAGGAACAAGACTCCTAATGCCAGTTGGCCAGGTACTCACAACAATTTTATCTGTTTAACTGTCAGTCTTCTAGACAAGCCCACTTTACAGGGGGTCTCACAAAAAGATTTCTGCACAATGTAGAATGCTAACTGAAACATGTATATTGCCCCAAAGTTAGTGGAATGTTAAACAAAAGGGTTGTACAGGACGTTACCCATTAGAGTTGTACTTTATATAATATTGAAAACAAAAATGATGCATTGTACTATGAAGTAAATGCAGTTTATTTGTGTAAGCAAAGCATTAGTAGAATACCTCCACTGCCTGTGCTGTATTTGTGCAGGTTGTGCTATTTTGATTGAAGAATCCTGCATACTGGTATTTTACATATGCATATTAATAACAAACGTTTCACTCCTGAAGTATTAACAGATTATAATCCTCAGTGATTTACCAGAAAGTACTACGTATTCCAAAGAACAGGAGCGATCAGGTTATAGGAGCACTAGCAAGTGTGCATTCCTGATGAATTAAAGCTATCAAAGTGGAATGTCTGGCAGTATTGGCTGACAATCTATAGTGATTCAGGAAAAGGCTTAATAATATTACGATGGTTGGCAAAAATTAAAAGGCACATCCCAATCCCATCAGGTGTGCCGCAACATGCAATTCCCGAGCAAGAAGTAATTAGCTCTAATGTCTGGCATTATTGACTTACTATTATCTTCAGAGATTTACCAGAAAATCAGTATTATTGGGAGGGGCAGATACAAATTGTGTACCTGTGCACTTACATACATTTCCTAAAACAATCAGAAATTTCAGACTCTGATGTCTGCCAATAATGCCTGTCAATATCAGTGTTAAGTGATCAATATGAAGAGCAGTAATTTAACAAGAAATGAGTTGCGTGTAACAGTAGTCAGAAAAATAATAATACTAACAAGTCAGTAATAGTACATTTAGATAGTGAGCACTTCCTCCCAGCTAAATTCCACAAGTGACTGACAAAGCCAAGAAAAAAGCCCAAAACATATGGTAGCCCCATCCTTGAAATACTCTGCAAGTAGGTCAGGAGACTTCCATAAGAAATTGATTCTAATGTATTTTGCTAGACTTAGTGGCCTACGTAGGCATCGGAAGATATGCAATGTCAAAAAACAGAAAGTAGTAACACAATACTTTGCAGGTCGAAATCCAACCGAAACGGTCAGCAGAACCAAGTACTGGCAAGAAATAATGGAAGTAATAGTCACATCATGTTTCCTTTGTATACTGCACCCTTTGGTTAAAAGTTTGACCAGCTACTATGCAGACAGGGACTAATGGTGGTTATGTACCTCAAGGCTGGTCAAACAGGACAATGAACTTCAGCTTCTCCGTCTTCAAAGTATCATAAGCCAAATCCCATAGCACTGACTTGCAAGCTATAGGTCCCCCCTAGAAAACCCATGTATTATTGGAAACACTCACTATCCCAACCCAACAGCATCAAGTACAGAACTACCTCAAAAAAGCAATCCACCCTAGTGGAATCACAACAATAGGTTGTATAACAGAAGGAAGAAAATCATGGCAAAAACTAGGTGGTGGAGAACCCAGCAAGAAAAAAAGCCATCTCAAACTGCACAAACAGATCTGAAGACAAATAAAATCTACCAAAGCCAAATCTGATATACATATATCCACAACCTGAAATGAACCACTGCCAGAAATGCTCTCCATAAAGGTCTATCACAGACAAATAACTGACATCTGAACCATGGACTAACAGTAAATGACAAGAAATACCTAACAGTACCCCCCAGGAGGTCATGCAGCCCTTGTAACTGTCATATTGACACCACATCCCTAAGAGTTGACTCCGTAGTCAGGGACTTGGGGGCACACACAGACATTAATCTAGCCTTTGACCATCACATGTCTACACTAGTGAGGAAATCATTCTGTACTTTGCAACGTGCTAACAAAGGTACCACATGTAGGTCCAAGAAGTAAGTTATATATGTTATACAAAGTGGCATCACTTGTTAAAGCCTCTTTTACATTTATACTTTTGAACACTTTTCCAGTATGCAGTGAAACAATCCATACGAACCAATCTTGACAAAACTGCCCAAGTCAGGAAATTACAACTATAACAGGGCACACAAACTTGTGTCATTGTGATCCACAATATCAGGGCACTCAGACTTCTGTCATTGCAACACACCAATGTCACAGAGAGTAAAGTAATACAAGTTTCCATTTTTTTTTGTTGTCATTCTTTCTGTAGTTGCAAACATGTGCCACTGCAGCATTATTGAGAAGCATTGCACAAAACCAAAAAAGGTAAACCAAGTAACTGATTTCTATTGCTATTTACAGATGTATGAATGCACTGCCCAATTCTTCAGCCATGCGTGCAATCTTGAAACCTTGTGTCATCACATTAAAGTTTCACACTAACAGTACTAGCCATTATCCCTGAAATGAGTTGTTTGCCCCACTGGACAATAGGATGTTTTGGTGAATATCTTTACATCTGAGCACTTATTCTATCAATTATAAGATAAGCTTATTGCAGTACTATTCTCATTAATTTTTACATTTTACAGGGAATAAATGCAGCAGAAATTGTAACTTGATAATTGCCAAAACTGCTTATATGTAACTTTGTACTGGCAGCATTCTCAATAGAAGTGTATAGAACTAACTACTGTGCATTTTCTGCCCATGTCATGCAAATTTTCCCCCTTATGTTATTTCCAGCCCAAAATATGAATTCAGAGTTAAGATTTTGAAGAAGTGCTCATGAACATCATTCGTAGATAATGGTAGTAGTTTATCTGCATCAAACTGCAATCATTCCAACCTGCAAATGAATTAACCACACCTTTTTCTGTATTACTAAGCCCTCCCTGTCATGACGTATTCTAGGGTACATGTTTGCACTCTCCTGAAATAGTTGTTCTTTCTCAGCATCTTCACCAACTCCTTCACACAGTTATTTGCCAAACTCAGAAAAATATAATTTTACACAACATACTTCATAATAGAGTTTTACTTACCATACTGGTCCTACTTGGTCATGATTGTTTTACATTCTTCTCACAGCTGCATGTTACCAGTCCTGCATAGCTCTCCTAATGCCATTGTGGAGGTCAGTCAACAACAACAATGCAATGTCCTCCTCAGTAAGGTGAGCTCCATCCCTTCTGAACAAGTGAACATCATCTGTGGTGATGCTGTCATGGCAGATTGTAGATCCACCGACCCTGTGCATCAAGCCATGCATGAACACATTCTGTAAACATCTGGCCTTATGCGCTGCCCATCGACTATTTGCTGTTTTCCATATCTGGCAAGGAATTATGTCAGACCACACAAAATGACAAAGTGGCCACCACGACTGCAGCTTTTCAAAAATTGAGCTGATTTGAAGCCGTAGCCTTCTGAGTGGTTGACTGATTACATCATTCCTTGATATGTGCAGCACAAGGATGTCAGGCTCAGGGTAGATGGAATACTTCTCTTTCACCAACTGCAGTTCTCCACGCCAATGCACACCTCTTTTGTAATCCAGTATACCTTCACACTGGATATGGGGAAGCTCAAGTTGCAGTGGTTTTCAGTTATGGAGGCCTGGCTGGCAACCCAGCGACTGTAGGATTGGCCAGATACCCACACTTTCACTTGTCTTTCTGCTCGTAAAGCCATGTCAGTGTCAGAAGGTGGACGGACCTGCACAGGAAAGAAAATGCAAACAGGTTACTACTGATGCTTGACAGATGTATTGGAAGACTACATTGTATGTATATCATAATGAATTACCTGGTTAGACCTTCCAAATTTCACTCCTATGCACTGAGGCATTATTCTTTTCATAAGGTACATAAGTGGTGAAGACAGTGCAGAGATACATACCTAGCACCTGTGCAAACACCAAATTACACACAATGACTGACAAGGGGGAACAGAAAAGGCACTTGTAAACGGGAAAAGCAGGGTAAGGACCGCCACTCTACTAATATGCCAAGGACAGGCATGGGGCTTCAGCTCATGGGCATCTGAAGTGTCCCGTACCGGTGCTGGCTACCCATGATGCATCCACCAACACAAGAGCAGTTTGCACAAAAGTCTGAATAGGGACCTTCCTGGCCTTGGTGCATAACAGCTTGACTGGTAACTAACAAGGGGGCACAGAAACGGCACATGTAAACGGGAAAATATGCACCAAAATGAAGCACCAGAATTAACTATTTCCCCAAAACAACTCATCAGTAACAGTTTCTGGTAAGAACATCCACCAAAATGAAGCAGTCACCCAAGGGGACCCCTGCAATAAGATGTTGCAGTATGCATGAGCACCAACATGAAGCATTTTGCCAAAATGACACTTCTGTAACAGTTCCTGGTAATATACATGCACCAAAATGAAGCCTTCACCCAAGGGACCCCTACAATAAAATGTTGACGTATGCAAAAAGACCAGAATGAAATATTTCCCCAAACAACCCTTCAGTAACAGTTCCTGGTACGAACATGCACTAAAAATTAAGCATTCACCCAAGGGACCCCTACAGTAACATGCTGAAGTATGCACAAGCATCAAAATGAAATATTTCCCCGAACAACCCTTCAGTAACAGTTCCTGGTAAGAACATGCACCAAAATGACTCAGTGTTAGATTGTAACTGCACTGTGATAATGACGTACAAAGTTATGCATGCTCAGACACAGGTGATAATTGCTGCACAAGTATCAGTAAAGAGAAGACCTGATTAATTCAGTAAAAATAGTATAACATTTAAATTTTGAGCCCTTCCTCCCAGCTAAATTCCACAAATGACTGACAAAGCCAAGAAAACACTCAAAACATGTGGTAACTTCATGCTTGAAATAGTCGGCAAGTAAATCAGGAGACATCTGTAAGAAGTTAGGTTTTACCAGCGACTACACAGACAGGTACTAAAGGTGGTTGTGTATGACTTTACATCTCATGGCAGGTCAAACAGGACAATGAACTTGAGCTTCTCCATCTTCAAAGTACCATAAGCCAAATCCCATAGCACTTACTTGCAAGATATAGGTCCCCCTCTATGACCCAGGAAACCTATGTGTTATTGGAAACACTCACCATGCAAACCAACAGCTTATATTTTGCCATAAGATCTATGAAAACAGAAGTGTGTTACTGGCTAAGATTTCCCCAAGATCAAACATTTCCTGTAGGTCTTCTCTGTCTCAGTGACTACTTAACTCAATCAGGCATGCTATTAGGGGCTTATATGATAGGCTAATGATGCCTGTGTCAACATGGTGCTTCATTGGGTTGGTGTACCCTAGTTTACCAGTAAACATGTCCCCAAACTCCTCCCTAAAACTTATTTTCTTTTTCTTTGTTTTCTTGTCTCCCACCTTTCCATTATTCTCTATATTTGACTCATGCCTGCTCTCCTTCACATCCTACGGCTAGAAATGGTATGTAGAGTAAAACAGCTTGTCTAAACACTCTATGTTGGTCCAGTAACCACAACATGGAAGGCAGATTCGCCCTGGGCTTATTAATCAGTGACACTTAGATGAATAATCATGTAAAAGGAAAAACTTCAAAGATCAATACACGTTAGGTTCAAGCAAGGCACCCTTTATTACGTGCAGCAAGGAGACAAAGTATGTAGGTACAAGGTTTGTCTGACTTGCTGGTGGTCAGTATGTTATTCTTATACAGTTCTCTTTGTCACATAGAAAATTTTACTAATATACTGCTGACGTAGTTGGACACAGCTTTCTGTATGTTACACAGAAAATGTTACCAGGCTTATTGCTGACATGGTCAGGTTATTGCTGTCTTGCAAAAACATTTGAGAAAAACAACCTGGCCTTGGGCTTATTTTAGCCCACCTTGTCTCTTCAATTCTTCCATTGTACAATTCTAATACATGCGATACATTTTGTCTAGATTCAAGGTACATTTCTAGCTTTGGTACAAGTAGTGCTGACTATGGTTTAAACTTTCAAACATCTATCGTTTTCTTTATCAAGACTTCTAGCAGCTGCACATTTTCTCATGGCATAAGCAGAAATAGAATGTCTCTTAAGTTTCCAGTAGCTGCACATATTTTCATTGCGTAAGCAGAATAAAGTGTCTTTTATTAAGTTTCTAATAGCTGTGCAGATTCATGCAGTATGAACAGAATAAATGTATTAACCTTTTTAAGCCTTTAATGTATTAAGCATGCACATTGCTATTATGCATTTTCCTAACAAATTATGTACAAGTTCACTGTATCCACATTAGCAATCTCTATTAGGGTTCAGTGAGCAACAGGTTTTGGTGTCCTGCAATGATCATAGCAAGTCATGCAAGTGTCGCAGGACAGTATGTAACAGTTCAGTGACTACCACGGAGAGTTAGAGAAAGCACACAGCGCAGGCAGGTACCCATAAACAGTTTGAAGGTGGAAGATAAGGTGCAGTTAGTAAGGACAACCACTGCAAAGGAGTCGCATAGTGCTTTGGCTGCACATAAAGGGCACAGACTTTGTGGTTTTTCAAGGAAAAAGACAGGGCATAGATTAAAAAATCTGAATCAACCACGAGATGGCTCAGGAAACTTGCATAGAAGTTTGAGGAGTACAAAGGTGATCCGAATTAGACCTCCCTGGTATGAAGTTATCTCGCAATCAACTGTGTGTCACAATCCAGATTGTAAGAACAAAGTCCAAACTGAAAAAAAAAAGAGCGCTTGAAAATGAGCTAGAAAGCAGTATTCCAATATGAAAGTTACCAAAGGAATAAAGAGCAAGGCAAAAGGCTGTAAAGACTGCAGGGCAAGCTTCATAAGTAGACTGGAGGACACAGTTGCTCGACTTTGAATTCAAAAGACAGAAATGCACATAACCCTTCTGCCAGTAGTTAGACTTAAGAGTTAAAGCAGAACCTATGATTCCAAAATCCCATATCCAGTCACAACTAAGGTTGTCTGAGAGCTAAAAATGCTGATCAAAAAGTTGAAAACAAGAACACATCTGTATAACTAGAAGGGGGGGGGATTAAATTTTAACTAACCAAAAATAAGACAACACTTCAGAGATATGTCTGAAAGAAACAAAAATAAACTCTTAGCAGCCATCAAACTATCCCACAGACAAAAAAAGACAAACTGTTAAGCTGTCTAGCATCTGTCTTCTACAAGCACTGTCTCCTACTAACTCTACCATGCCCATCATAGTAAACAAGAAAGAGGGAGTCTGGACATACACGGGATATATATTCATAGCTGTCTAGCACTAGAAATAATGATGTAATGTCTGGACATTCAATATACTCAGCCTTTTAAGAACGTAATCCATAAATTTATCAGGTTTGCAAAAACACAATGTATAGTTTAGCACAGCACAAAGAATCGTACCTGCCCAATTCTTTGCCCACTAGACTGTAATTACTACTAAAGGAATCCACGCATATGCGGGCAGGCTCTGCACCTTAGTTACTATTCCGTTTTTGTCCTTCATTGTTCCTAGACGACCTTATACAAATAAATATCAACTCTAAAAAAACAAAAACACTGGGAAAAGTCGCTCAGATTAACAAATTGTCATGAGGTGGGACAGACTAGCAGACATAGGTGCCTCTTGCACAACGTAAGAAATGCTTAGAAGTTTGCTTTGACTCCGATTATTAACTGCTACTATAGTTTTTATGGTCCTCCACTCACAACAGAAATTAGACTAAGAAATACGTTGAAAAGTTCACAACTACAACAGCTAATTAAAATCCTTCCGAAGAAGTCCAAAATTCTATCCTGCACGGCCACAATGCACACACGAGAAGTAATTTCACAAAATGAAAAGTTGGTCGTAGAGTGTACAAAGCTTTAAACTTCCCACTGGATTTCCAAAGCACAAAACTTTATACTGTCGTTACTATGATGGGACGACAAGAACCATGCATAAGCTCACTGCTCAATAACCATTCACTTCACTCTCTGTTACTGCAAGACCTTTGTGGGCAGGGACAAGTGGTCTCACAGGAGAGGCTTTACCCTCCCAATAACTGCATTCATTAGAAACTTAAGACTTTCAAGTACAAAAGGGGGAAATACAGTAGCTGCTGTCATCCAGACTCCCGTGCCCTATTTGGACACAGTTCACTACTCGAGCCCCCAGGTCTGAGCTCCCTCATGCAATCACAGAAAAAGTAAGCTGCCATTACATTATTTTAGATTAGAGTAATATAGCATTGTTATGAGTAGAGGAGTTCTATACTGTGTTGTAAAGCTAAAGTTTGTAGTAAAGGGGAATGTGTAGTTAGGTAGATATGTTACCTCTGTGTGCTAAGTAACTGTCATTTTCTAATGTTAGTCTTTGCCAGTAATTCACAGTCAACTAAAAAGGAGAGCTGCGAAACAAAGCTCAGTAGTTTCAAAACAAAAAACGACCAAAAAGGAGCTAGCTAACTCAGATTTATTAACTGAAGTTATGGAGATAAACTTTAAAACAAAAATTACCCAAAAACAGCTAGCTAACTCCGATTTAATAACGGAAGTTACGGAGATGAAAAATTTAGTAAGACAATGTAGATCATGTACGCATCTGATTAGCTGACTCCGCTTCATTTAGGAAACAGACAGACTCGACTTTACTGCAATCATAAGAGAAGACAGGGAGCATTTTAACCATATTTACTTATAAAAGTCCAATAGGACCATTAGATAACTCCACTCTAAATCCAAAGTTGAGAAGGTAACTGACAACTTTCAGTTACTTTCTCAACTTATTTTTCAACAGCTTCGAATTAAGGCTGCAAACATACTTGCGCTGCTGGAAGGCACTCGGGGTTAACATGATGGAATTCTCATCTTCTCATGACGCGCTCGGTGTTGAGCACAGAGGCGCCATGAGAAGTCACTCGGGGTTAATGAGTTAATTATGGGGGCTATTCAGTTGGTACCAGAAGAGGAAAGGGGGACAAGGTTTCTACTAGAGACTTTTCCTGGTACCCAGAAAAGACAGTTCATGGCGTCCTATCCTGGACCTGTCTACTCTAAGCACCTTTTTGGTGATTCCAACATTCAAGATGCTGACTTTTCACCAGTTGCTCCCTATGCTAGGCTAAAATGCTTGGTTGGCAACACCAGATTTAAAGGAAGCATACCTGCACATCCCAATCAAGGGACTCTTGCAGAAGATACCTATGCTTCAAAGCAGGCTACACACACTATCAGTTCTCTGCACTGCCCTTTGGCTTTTCTACTGTGCCCAGGGTTTTCACAAAGTGCCTAGCTCCAGTCATTGCATTTTGCAGGGAAAAAATATTCAAATATACCCATACTTGGACAATTGTCTAATTCAGGCAGAAAGCCAGGACATACTTTTGAATCATCTGGCCTTTGTACAAAGGGTGCTAACTTGTCTGGGATACACCATAAACTAAAATAAATCACTCCTGGTACCCTGTCAACAAATTATATTCCTGGGAGCAAGCTTGAATACAACTTCCCAGATGTCTTTCCTCACGCCAGAGAAACAAATTCATTTGACAACCTACTTCAAACAAGTGGCCACAAAAACCCTGCTTATCTGTAAGGCAAATACTACAAGCCTTGGGGTTCATGGCCTCCTGCATTCTTCTAATTCCATATGCAAGACTGCATATGAGGAAACTACAATGGTATCTAAAAATCCTGTGGTGTCAACATTCTCAGGATCTAGAAGCAATGATTCCTGTCATACCTTGCCTACACCTAGAGTTTCTTTGGTGGGCAGACGCCTGCCACCAAAACGAGGGACTACGATTCACACTATCCCCTGCTGCCCAAACCCTAACAACAGATGTATCAGACTATGCATGGGGGGCTCAACTGGCAGGGAAGTGCATTCAGGGCAAATGGAACCCAAGTCAAATGCATCTGCATATCAATCAAAAAGAAATGTTAGTTGTACAGAATGCTCTGACAGCCTTCAAGGACCACATTCTTCCAGGACAATTAATGGTAAAGATGGTCAACACCACTGTTATGTGGTACATAAACAAGCAGGGGGGTACACATTCTTACCTTCTCTGCAGACTAGCCATGACATTGTGGAACACAGCCCTGAGCTACCAAGTACATCTACAAGCTCAATTCCTGCCAGGAAAACTAAATACACTGGCAGACGAACTAAGCAGAACTCTCATGGACCCACACAAGTGGAAACTGGAACCAAGGATTTTCAACATGTTGACAAGCAAATGGGGAGCCCAGATTATAGACCTGTTTGCCTCCCCCCATAATTACCAATTGGACAAATTTTGCACAAGGATTCCCTACAAACAAGCTTGGAAAGTGGATGCTCTGTCCTTCAGCTGGAAAAACCTATCAGTTTATACCTTTCCTTCTCTGCTTCTGCTCTCCAAAGTACTACTAAAGATCAAACAAGACAAACCAAGGACGATTTTGATTGCACCAGACTGGCCATGCCAACACTGGTACCCCGTCTTGCGCAGTGTGTTACTGTTGGCCCCATGGCACCTGCCTCAAACTCCTACCCTATTGTCTCAGCAGGAGAACCAGGTTCTGCACCCTCAGCTTCAAACGCTGAACATAGCAGCCTGGCTAATTACCTAATTTCTCCTTTACCATCCCTCAGTAAACCAGTGATGGGTATCCTTTTAGAGGCAAGGAGGCCTAGTACTAGAACATTTTACGCCGAAAATGGAAAAGATTCTGTGCCTGGAACCAATCTCAAGGGATGAGCACAGCAGTGCCCAGTTTACCTCAGATTTTACAGTACTTAACTGAGATGCTGCACAAGGGCCTGTCTTTCTCCTCCAAGATTCACGCCTCAGCCATTTCAGTTCATTATCACACAGAACCTCTCCTCTTCTCTTATCCATTGCTGAGGCAGTTCCTCAGAGGGGCCAAAAATGTACGACCACCCAGGAGACCTCCAACTCCAGCCTGGGACCTTAACTTTGTATTGGAGAAAACTCACTCTTCCTTCATTTGAGCCAGCTGCTACTGCAGACTTAAAATTCCTTTCTTGGAAAACAGCTTTCCTTTTAGCAATCACTTCAGCAAGAAGGGTATCTGAATTACAGGCCCTCATGGCAGTGGAGCCTTTCATAATCTTTCATGTTGACAGGGTGTCCCTCTGGACCAATCCCTCCTTCATACCCAAGGTGGTATCCAGTGTGGCCCTTATTCAGTCCATTAATTTGCCAACCTTCTTTCCTAATCCACAAAACAAAGGGGAATGGAAACTGCACTCCTTAGACAACTTGGATTCAACTTTGACAGGACTAATCCTCAAAGGAAATCTGACCAACTGCTGGTGGCATTTGCTACAGGGGTAGAGGGGAAGGCTATTTCAAAGCAAAACATTTCCAAATGGATAGGCCATTTCCTTCATTTCTGCTACAAGCACCATGGAAAACCTATCCCACAGGGGATCAGACCCCACTCAACCAGGGCTGCATCTACCTCTGCAGCCTTTCTCAGAGGTGTCCCTACGAGGGACATCCTAGAAGATGCTACCTGGAGTTCTGCACATACTTTTACCAAACATTACTATCTGCCAATTTTCTCTAAATCCAGAGTGGGATTTGCCACTGCAGTCTTGCAGGGCCTTGTAGCTGGTCCTAATGCTATCTAAATTCCTCCTCCCATCCTTAGCTTTGGGAATCTACCCAAATGTGATGACTGCAACAGTGAAACACGAAGAACATAGTACAGTTGTGTACACTTGCCATAAATGTAGATGTTTGAGTGTATTCACTGTTGCAGTCCTGGTTACCCTCCCTCCAGCCCCCTTACTTCTTTTGGCTATATCTCTACTCTCTTTTACTATGCTCAAAAGCTTTTTGGTGTATTTGCTTTTTTGTTGGAGGTATAATCTTGTATATTTATAGATTTAATTGCGTCACATTAGGGGGGGCATCTGACATCTGGGGCAAGAAAAACTGATGCTATGGCATTGGCTTCATGTTTTTTACCCCTGACTACCTGACGTCACGGAAGAAGGGTGGGAGGGTGGCATAATGGTTAAGGTGCTTACCTTAAAAACACAAAGTGCAGGGTTTGATTCTCAAAGGGGGTAATTGGCTAGGCCCAAAATGGTCCATAAGGGCAGTTAGCCTAGTAATAATCTATGACTCTATAAGGGGACAGCAACTGATGCAGGACCCAAGACTTCGGTAATCAGGCCGACTGAGGGCTACTGCAAGCAGATAACCCAAATGTGTTGACTGCAGTTGTGAATACACTCGAACGTCTACATTTATGGTAGGTGTACACAACTGTACTTTAAAAGTTGAGGCATGCTTGGAGGATACGTAGACTGCAGCGACGTCCCTCGTGGAAGCCATTTCGCAGCCGAAGATCAGCACATCCGCGGAGCTTATCCGACATCGACGACCGTCGATGTCAAGGTGGAACCATTTTCGGGGGTACCTCCGGCAGGGCTACAGACTTTGGATGTGTTACTGTCCAAACCCAACGCCAGGCATCTCTTTTCTTTCCTCCCCAGCCAAAAAGAAAACAAAAACTATACATACCTCCACCTCTACAGAAGTCACACCGGATTGGCAGGCCTTCACCTCTTCTGTCATGCAGGCCTTTATGGCCCTCAGGCCTTCAGCCTCCGCCACCTCCACCCTGCCTCTTCTGAGCCCTAGGCCTGCTGCTTCCCTCCCATGCATGACACCTGAAGTCAGAGAACAACATGATTCTTCCTTCTCATCCTCAGAAGAGTCCATTTCTTATGGTTCCTAGATTGCCTCCCCCCAGGAGTATTACTCTCTTGATGTGGAATCTGTGGGAGGGGATTCTACCCCTGAGGATATTACCTTTGGTGAGATCATCACCAAGATGGATTACTTTAAATGGGATACGTCCCAAATGGCAAACACCCAAAAAAGTACTTTAAGCTGCTGCAAGTAGAATTCCCCCTCCCCTTCAGCAGTTCTTCCTGTTCTGCCTGCTTACTTGGATGCCTTCATCGCTGCTTCCAAAGCCCCCGACTCACAGCCTCTGGCCCCTAAACGTCCTAACCGCTTCTACAAAGTACCATAGGACCAAAAATTCTTGGTCAAGCCACCCTCGGCAAACCCAGCTGTTATTGCCACCACTGCAGATAAGCAATCTAGACTGCTTCCCTCAGCCTCCCTACTGCCCACTGACAGACGGCAAGTACGTGGATAGGATGAGGAAGAAGGTATACACTTCTTCAACTATGGCTTTCAGAGCCATAAATTTTCAAACACACGTGACAAAGTATGCATTAGACTTGATCTCTCAAGCCTCCTGCATGCTAGCATCCTTGCCTGGCGGCCCCATTAAGACGGACATCTCAGACAAACTTTCCTTGGCACAACAGGTAGCCAGACATTCCATCAGATGCAGCTATGATGCGGCAAAAGCATCTGCCAGGTCTGCAGCATCTGCTTCAGCCCTCAGGAGGTACTCATGGCTGACTCCAGAACCTCCTTGAAGATTTTATGTCTAAGCTCTTGGATGCCCCCCTGGACCACAGTGTGCTTTTCAGCAAACAATTTGCTGACCTTTTTAAAAATCTACAAGAAAAAAGCAAAGTACTCCAGGACATCAAGCACCTGCTGGTGTCACCCATCCCCAAGTATTCTAGAAACTACCCTGCTAAGGCCACCTATGTAAGACGTCCTCCTCCTCTTCCAGGTCCAGGAGAGGGGCTAGAAGACCCACCAACTCCAGATCCTCTGCTCCACCTCATCAACCCAGACAGCCCTTTCAGGACAGAGGAAGTCCAAGTAATGCGTGACTGCCTTGCCCATCTTCCCCTCTCAGCCCACCTTTCCCACTGTCTTCCCCTTTGGTAATCCATCACTTTAGACCAATGGATCTTAAACATTATTCAAAAAAAGGGTACTTCCTATCCTGGAAAGAGAAGCCACCTAGAAGAGGCATTCCTCTCATCCCCAAAAACCAGGCCTATCTCTTGCCACAAGTTCTGTTAGACCTTTTAAAACTAGGCACCATAGAACCTGTCCCTGCAGGACAGGAAGGGAAGGGGTTTTATCCCTTCCTCTTCCTGGTCCCTAAAAAAGATGGCCCCTGTAGACCCATCTTAGACCTGTCTTTCCTAAACCTCCATCTTCAGGTACCATCTTTTAAAATGCTCTCTTCCCACTCTGCTGCTCCTCACTGCAGCCAAGGCTCTCATGGCCACCCTGGACCTAAAGGAGGCCTACCTGCACATATACACATCAGGAATTCCCACAGACAATTTCTGCGTTTCTCTGAACCTGCCTCTCATTTCCAGTTTACTGCCTTGTCCTTTGGTTTATCGACCCCCCCCCCCCCCCGAGTCTTTACAAAGTGCGTGGTTCCAGCCATTGCCTTCTGCATAACTTAGGGTATACAGATTTTCCTTTATCTGGACAACATCCTGATACTGGCAGAGTCCCAGGGATGCTCTATTGAAGCATGTACATTTCACCATGTTCCTTCTGCAGAACCTAGGATTCACCATCAATATCCCCAAATCCTCTCTGATCCCAAGCCAGGACAAAATTTTCCTAGGCTACAGAATCAGAACAGACACAATGAAGGCCTTTCTACCACAGGACAAGGTTCTTTCTTTGACTTCCCACTTCAGGAAGCTCTACTATCCCAAAACGTGACGGCAAGGCAATTTCGTCGTCTCCTGGGTTTAATGGCAGCAACCATCCCCTTGCTACCACTGGCAAGAATACACATGCGCAAGTTACAGTGGTTCCTGAAGAACTCCTGATCCCACCACCTTCATCCCCTAGAGCAGGGCATCCCCGTCCTTCCCTGTCTGAAAACAGAAATAAGTTGTTGGGTCCAGCAAGTGCAACTGAACTCAGGGCTCCCACTACAACTACCCACCCCAACCCAAGTAATGCATACAGATGCCTCAGATTCAGGTTGAGGAGCAGCTCTGGCCTCTTATGATTCAGGAAAAGTGGCGTCCCTCTCTTCAGGCCAAATGCATCAAAATACAGAAATGACAGCAGTCTTGTTAGCTCTAAAGACCTTCACCCCCCCCCCTCTTCTGGTTCCAGGGGTGCTCCAGATTGTCACCAACACCACTAAGGTGATGTGGTACCTCAACAAGCAGGGAGGAACAAAGGCCCATCAGCAGTGCAGGTGTTATCCCTGCTGATATGGGACTTAGCTTCTCATCTTAACTTAGTCCTGCAAGTGGCCTACATCTCCTCACAGGACAACCACCAAGCAGATCTCTTGAGCAGGACCTCCTCACCTCAGCATGAATGGATGCTGAGCAGGGAGGTGGTCTTAGACATAGCCCACCAGTGGGGTGCTCCACAAGTAGACCTGTTTGCCTTCCTCCAGAACAGGCAACTGCAGAACGTCTTGTCAAAAAAACACTCCTCTCTAGCATGGAGAGTGGACGCTTTCACCTTCCCTTGGGAGAGGAAGTTCCTTTATGCCCCCCATTCCCACTGATTCAGAAAGCCGTCCTGAAAATTCAGAGGGACAAACAAAAAATCTTGTTAGTGACTCCCTACTGGCCAGGTTGGCACTGGTTCCCCCTACTTCACAAACTAGCCGAGGGCAATCACTTTACCTTACAAGGTGGATCTACTGAAGCAAGACAAAGGAGTTCTCCTACACCCACACTTAGAGATGTTGACTCTGACTCTGTGGGTGTTATACTTTTGAACCTTTTCAGACACCACTACTCAGAGGATGTGCTTTCAGTCCTAAGAGAGGCAAGGAAACCTATCACCAGAAAATCTTACCTGGCTAAGTGGGAAAAATTTGCAAAATGGTGACTGAACAAAGGAAGGGACCCCAGCTGTTTCAGTTGCTAGTGGGCTTTCTTATTCTTCTGTTAAAGTACACCTCTGTGCCATATCAGCCTGACTGTCCGTGGAATCCCCCTTTGCTTGCCAGGCTCGACATAAGCTCTTCCTTGGAGAGGTCTAGCTCATGAGACCACCTAGGAAACCTATCCTTCCCGCCTTGGGATCTTTACAACTTGGAGAATTTAACCCAGCACCCCTTTGAACCGGCTGGGCCTTTCTCCTTACAGATGTGCACATGGAAGATGGTCCTGTTGGTGGCCATCACATCAGCTAAAAGTGTCAGAATTGCAGGCCTTAATGGCCTGCACACACACACACACACACACACACACACACACTCACCATGTTCCACAAAGACAGGGTGCCCCTGTGAAATAACCCCTTTTTTATGCCTAAGGTGGTTATTGACCTGTCTTAACCAATCCATTCATCTACCCACTTTCTTCCCCTCACCCTCTAATGAAGGGGAGAGGATTCTGTACTCCCTGGACATGCATATACAACTTAGGTTTTACCTGGACAAGACCAAGACCTTCAGGAAGACTAACCAGTTATGTCTCCTTCCACCCCAGAGCCCTGGGCAAGGCGGTGTCCAAGAAAACGATTGCATGCTGGATCAGGAAAGCTATTTGCTTCTGCTACTCCCACCATGGAAGAGGAACCCCCAGGGGAAATCAAGGCCCATTCCACTAGACCTGTGGCCACCTCAAGGGCCTTCATAAAGGGTCTAGACACGGCATCCATTTTGGAAGCAGCCTCTTGGGCCACTGTCCACACTTTTACCAAGCATTACAAACTGGACCAAGTTTTTAGAGCTACAACAGGATTCGCCAGGGCAATCCTGCAGGTCTTGTAGAATCCTCTTCATCTACCCACCACCCTCTCATCCGCATAAGCTGTAGTATGCTGCCACACCTAGAATACATAATACTGCAACATAGAAATAGAAGGACATAGAATAGTTGTATAAAATCTTACTATAACCATAGATGTTCATCGTGTTTCACTGTTGCAGTCATTACAATTGGGTTATCCTGCTGGCAGGCTACCCGCAGTCGGCTCGAGTTCCAAAGTCTAGGTCTGGCATCAGTTGCTATCGCCTCCTCCCTGACGCCAGTGCGCCAGGGGTATAAAAGATGCAGCCGACACCATTTTCTTAAGTCTTTCTTGCCGTGTGGTGCCCAAAGCAAATGCAGTTCGCAAGTGCCGGCCAGCCGACTCGTGAGATTTTCAAATTCGAAATTCAGATCCGAAGTCTTCATTAAAGCCAAGTACCCCATTGGGGAAACTTTTTTCTTGCTCCAGACTGATGTCAGAAAAAAGTTAATAACTGTATTTCTTGTGGGAAGCAAATACCTCATAAGGGTTTTCATTCTTACTGTATTCCTTGCCTAGGCCCTGACCACAACGTTGCTAGTTGTCTGTTTTGTGCTAGATTTAACCAACGCACTATTAAGCGTTGGTACGATTTTGCATTTAATTACTTTGGCGGAAGATTTAGTTATGTAATGCCGTAGGAACAGCCCACTGCCAGAGTTTATAAAAAGCTCAAAGAAAAAGAAAAGGACAGGCATCCGAGGTCCAAAACCGACGACGAGGCTTCTGCTAGGCCTGTCGCCGGTTCTCAGTGAGGCGCTTTTGCAGCCCCTGACGCCCGCTACCTCAGAGCCACAGGCCACTTCCGACTTCCCCCAGATGGGTCCGGAGCCGCTAAGCAGGCATCTGCTTCTGAGGGTGTTTTCAGTCCTACACAGTTATATGTGAAACCAACTTCAGCTTCAAAGGCAAAGACTAAAGCAGCTCTAAAGACAAAGAAACAACTATAGCATTCTCCGGACATGCCTCCATGCTTAAGTAGATGCTTAAAATGGCCGCAGACCTAATTACTTTGATCAGGGGTTCCCATCCCCCTCCTGGCAAGAGGCCTGGGCAAGAGATAGAGTATGAATCTTCAGATCAGGTTTCCATTTCCTCTGATTCCTCTTCTGAACAGGAATATTCTCTTCCTCCCTATGAGGATTCTGATGCTGAAGAATCTATCCCTTCAACCCCTCCTCCTGAGGATTATTCTTTTGGGGAGACCCTATGTACTATGAGGGAGCATTTCCACTGGGAGAGCCAAGATTACTCAGAATCCAAGAAAAGGCTCAGAGACTTCCTTTTATTACCTCAGCACAGCCCCCTTGCTATTCCTCCTGTTTTAGACATTGTAAATGATGTATTTTCAGAGTCCGGTCTGTCTCCTGACTGTTTACCACTAGCTCCTGTTAAGCCAGACCAGATACTACAGGGTTCCTGATTCACATAAATTTCTTCATAAAAACCCTGCTGCTGACCCAGAAACTACCTCTCAGGGTCCCAAAGGGGGTCAAGACTTCCACTGCAAAAAACCCTATCCCCTCTGATAGGGATTCAAGGGCCCTGGACAGATGGGGGAAAAAGATTTATACTTCTGCTACCTTGGCTGTAAGAGCTTTAAATTGTCAGTTTCATATGCTTAAGTATCAGCAATATCTTATGTCACTGCTTAAACAGAAAATGTTGACAAATTCAGAATGTGCAGAAAACAAAGAAATGCAGGATTTATTGCATGCAGCTGGACAAGTAGGAAAGCATACTTTGCAATGTGGTTTTGATTCTCTAGAGGCCTCCTGCAATGCCGTTGTTACGGATTCTGTCATTAGGAGGCATGCTTGGTTAAAAGAACAGAATCTGCCCGATCATGTTAAAGCAAAACTATTAGATGCTCCATTACAGCATGATACCTTGTTTGGTGTTAAAGCCGAAGCGGTGTTGAAGAAAATGGAGGGCAATGCTAAATCTATGCAAACAGCCAAGGATTTCTTACAGGTACAGCCTCCCAGATTTAGCAGGAACTGGCCTACAAAGAATTGGTCCTTTCCAGTGTCAGACAGGCTACAAAGAGGCAGATACAGACGCCCCAGAGGCAGATCACAGCCCCAAGGCTCATACAGGCCTAAACAATGGGGTGCTTCTACCTCCAAAAGTGGAGAGGAAAAATCACAGCCATACAGGAAACAGTTTCAGTGACTTTCCCCTGCCAGCACCAAGCCCTTATCTTCTGGCAGCTCCTTTGGGGGGAAAACTAGCATTTTTTTCACAAAATTGGCACATGATCACCCAGGACAAATGGGTCTTAAATATCATATCACAAGGCTACAGGTTCCACTTTCACACCCTGCCAAGGCCAAACGGTATGCCAGACCTGCGACGCAATCAATGGGTAGAGGCACAAAAACAAGTTTCATCCCTCATGGACATGAGGGCCATTCAGTATGTACCACAGCAAGAGCAGGGACTAGGATTTTACTCAAGGCTATTTTTGGTGCCCAGAAAGGACAAAGCCTGGAGACCAGTACCGGACCTGTCTATCCTAAACACATTTCTGGATATTCCAAAATTTAAAATGTTAACTCTGCAGCAGCTTCTGCCCATGCTGAGCAAGAAGGCTTGGCTTGTGACTTTATACCTAAAAGAGGCATACCTGCATGTCCCAATCAGATAATCATGCAGAAGATACCTCAGATTTATAGCTGGCTCAATGCACTACCAATTCTCTGCACTGCCCTTTGGCTTATCTACTGTGCCCAGTGTCTTCACAAAATGCCTGGCACCAGTAATTGCATTTTGCAGACAAAGAGGAATACAAATATATCCTTACTTGGACGACTGCCTTATTCAAGCAGAGAACAAGGACATTCGACTACAGCATCTGGCGTTTGTAAAAAGATTACTAAAAGGTCTAGGGCACACAGTAAACGAAAAGAAATCAAAACTCGTACCCTCTCAAGAGATAATATTCCTGGGTGCAAGCTTAAATACAACTGCCCAGATGGCTTATCTCACGCCAGACAAACAGACAACTGACTGCTTATTTCACAGTGTTAGCAACAAAGACCCAGTTATCTGCAAGAAAAATTCTGCAGGCTTTGGGCTTCATGGCATCCTGCATTCTAATTCCATATGCAAGACTGCATATGAGGAAGCTTGGACTCAACATGGTCACAGCCTGGAAACAATAATTACCCTCATTCCCTGCCTGCAACAGGAGTTTCAATGGTGGGCAAAGGCCTGTCACCACAACACGGGACAGCCATTCACCTTACCCACAGCCAGGCAGACACTGACAACAGATGCATCAGATTATGCCTGTGGGGCCCATATGGCAGGAAGATGTATTCAGGGCACATGGTCCGCAAGTCAAATGCATCTACATATCAATCAAAAAGAGATGCTAGCTGTTCAAAATGTCCTGACAGCCTTCAAGGATCTACTTCATCCAGGACAACTACTGATAAAGACGGACAATACTACGGTCATGTGGTACATAAGCAGAGAGGCACACATTCCTACCCCCTCTGCAGACTAGCCATGAACTTGTGGGACACGGCATTGACTTACCAAGTACATCTGCAAGCACAATTCCTGCCAGGAAAGATAAATACTCTGGCAGACGAACTAAGCAGAAACCTAATGGATCCCCACGAGTGGAAATTGGATCCACAAGTCTTCAGCATGATAACAAGGAACTTGGGGATGTCCGGACATAGACCTATTTGCCTCCCCTCACAGCTGCCAACTACAGAGATTCTGCACAAGGACTTATCACAAGCAAGCATGGAAAGTGGATGCTCTATCTTTCAGCTGGAAAAACCTAACAGTATATGCTTTTCCTCCTCTGCCTCTCCTCCCCAAGGTACTCCTCAAGGTCAGACAAGAGAAGCCAAAAATGATACTAATTGTCCCAGACTGGCCCCGCCAGCACTGGTACCCAATCCTTAAGAGCTTGTCTCAATGCCCAGCTTGGACATTACCTCAAATTCCTCACTTATTGACCCAACAAGACAGGTACTGCACAGCCAACTCAGGACCTTAAACCTGGCAGCATGGCGGATAATGTAGCCATTCAAGACACACACCTCTCTAAAGCAGTGATGGATGTTATTTTGGAGGCCAGGAGGCCTAGCACCAGAAAATCATATGCAGAAAAATGGAAGAGATTCTGTGCTTGGAACCAGGAACAGGGTATTGACACGATTGTTCCAAATATTCCTCAGATTTTGCAATACTTAACTGAGATGCTGGATAAAGGCCTTTCCTTTTCATCAATTAAAATTCATGCCTCTGCCATTTCAGCTCATTACAATACAGAACCACCTATTTTTTCTCATCCATTACTAAGGCAGTACCTCAGAGGGGCCAAAAATACAAGACCTCCAAGGAGAGCACCAGTACCTGCATGGGACCTCATCTGTGTCTTGGAAAAAACTCACACTACCTCCGTTTGAGCCAGCCTCTGCAGCTGATATAAAATTCTTATCCTGGAAAACAGCTCTGCTCCTAGCAATAACCTCAGTTAGACGCGTCTCATAGTTACAGGCACTCATAGCTCTGGAACATTTTATCATTTTCCATCCTGACAGGTTTTCTCTGAGGACAAACCCTACATTTATGCCTAAGGTAGTGTCCAGTGTGGCCCTTAACCAAACAATTCATTTGCCTACCTTTTATCCAAACCCACAGAATAAGGGTGAGAGACTTCTGCATTCTTCGGACATTCACAGGCAGCTACGCTTCTACTTAGACAGAACCAAAGCTTTCAGAAAGAGTGAACAACTTCTAGTGGCATATGCTGCAGGATCACGAGGAAAGCCGATCTCAAAGCAGACTATTTCAAAGTGGATAGACCACTGCATTCGTTTCTGCTATTCACAGCATGGAAGATCAGTGCCTAAGGGCAATGTTAAGTTGTCAATCTCGTCTTCATACTTGCTGGATGGTTCGGAGCCGAAGTTCGGCTCCGACTCAGCCTATTACTAAAGCTCGAGAGCTATTTTTACCGGCTCGAGGCTATCCTATGTCCCATAATGCTAGGAGTGATATACCCAGATCTCGTTTGCCGCTTTAGCTATGAGGTTGCTTCTTTTTGCCGGCTCAGGTTGTATTAATATATCTGAAGTAGTTAACTTCATTTGTGCAGCAACCTATGGGAATCCGATCTGACCTCGGATCCAAGCTCCTCCCCCTACCCATAATCCCCTGCCAACCCTGACTGACCTCAGATCTAGTTTGCCGCGGTTAACCAACAGCAGCTCGAGCTAGAGTTCCAGGCGTTAGCGAATTTTTTGAGAGAGAAAAATTACCCTTTTTCTTCTCTTTTCTTTAAATTTTGGTTGTGAGTGTTTCCAGGTCTCTCTCTGTATAAAACCCTCTTTAGTTTAACTGTATATTTTTTTGTAATTTTCCTCCCCCTTCCTTCGTGGTTCCATTAGGGTTGTGTGTGTTTGGGGCCTAACGTGTGTGGCTTTCACTTTTAGTTATAATGTCTGAGGCCCCAAAGCCGTTCTTTTCTAAGTGCAGCGAGTGTGGCCATAAGCTGTCCCCGGCGGATGGCCACACTCGGTGTGTGTTGTGCCTTGGGGTTGAGCGCCTGTCTTCTGGTTGCTCCATCTGTGCAGTGTTCAGTCCCAGGGCACTCTAGGACCGGAGGTCTAAGCTGATTCTGGCGGGTCTTCTGCCCCCGGATTCGGCTAATACCTCCTGTCCTCCCGTGGCTCCCGCTGCAGCAGCTGCCACCCCTGCTTCCCACCCCTGGCCGGAACTCAACCTCCCGCCTTAGGCCTGGAGGAGAGGGAGGCCAAGAAAGAGAAAAGGAGGGAGAAGCACCACAAGCGACGGGCCGAGGCCTCCACTTAGGCCTCCCCGGCTAAGAGGTCTTCTCCCTCCAGGACTTCTGGGTCTCCTCCGTCTCGGATCCGGTCCCCTTGCTTTTCACCGGGTCCTGAAGAGGAGGAGACCCGATCTCCTTCGAGGTCATTGAGGCAACACTCCCGTCCCACCTTGGTGGCCTCATCGAGATCAACCCGAAGTCTCACGGATGCAGATTTGGACCGGATGATGAGAAGATTCCTCCAGGCCCAACTGCAGATGGGAGTGATCCTGCCCCCCCCCCCCTCCAGGGCGGAGCTCGACCCCTTTTTTTGCCCCGATAGCTCCTTCTCCGTCCCACTTCCCGGGCTCGGACTCTTCGGAGCCAAGCAGCCTTGGAGCTGGGGGTGTGTCGGCGTTGATAGTCTCGGGTACTTCGGCGCCAACACTTCCCTCGAGTCTGTCGGGTCCATTTTCTTTGAATCCGAGCTCTCGGAGCTGAGGGCTGAGCTTCGGATCCGGCTGTATCGGTATGCCTTCGGCTCCATCCAGGTCGAAGCATGCTGGTCTGTCAGATCCAATCGCTTCGGCACCGGCCCCGATCTGTCCATCGGATCCGAGTGAGGGTCTGCCTTTCGGATCCCAGAGAGAGCAGCTCTCCCTCGGCATTCGACGTGGTGAGAGGGCCCTGTCGAGAGATTCCAGGCCCCCCCGGCCCTTGCCACGGCTCCACCCTGCATTCCTTCTCTGTTGGGCCCAACTTCCATCACCCGGCCCCAGTGACAGCCTGCTCTGATGTCCCAGGTCGTTCCTTTGGAACAAACGTGGCTGGTGAGACTACCTCGGACAGCCCCCCAGAGGAGGCTCCTCACAAACGAAAGTGCAAAAGGAGGCACCTGGACTCCCCCGAGTCATTGACTGAGGACACGGATTTGGAGGAGGGGAAGGCTTCCCAAGATCACCCCCCGAAGATGTCTCATTTGGTGACACCATGGAGATGCTCAGGATGGGGGGGGGGGTCTGCCCCAAAGCCTACATTGGACGAATCCGTGTTCCTGGAGGCATTTGAAGCGGACCCGTCTACCTCTTGGGTGTCGCCTCCGGCCGACCCCCTGGTAGATTTGATTACTACCAGGGCGTGGAAGGAGTCTGACACTGTGAAGGCAGTCCCCAAGCACCCGGACAAAATTCTTAGCCCACCCTCTGACAAGTCCCACTGGAGTAAGGGTTCCCCTGTAGATGCCATGTTGGTGGTGGCGGCGGCCAACAAGAGGGAACTAGCTCAGGAGAGTCCCTCGGTTCATCCCCCGAGCAAGGGGTCTCTGTCGATGGACCATTTAGGGAAGCGGGTCTTTAGTTCGGCTACCTTCTCTGTGATGTCGCTGAACTACATGGCGCATGTGCTTGCTTTGACTGCAGCGGGACCTTATCAAAGAGTAAGCTGCTTTGCCCCCCCCCCCCCCCCCCCGAGTCCATGTCGGTGGAGGACAAGCGGTTGCACTCCAGCCGGATGGCCACTCTCCGATCCATATCAAACACCTCTATGTGGCTACTGTCCCATGCCATGGAGGGAGCCGCTAGAGCCAGCGGAGCGGGCCTTGTCATGAGGCGTCAGGCCTGGCTCCGGCACTGTGATTTCATGGAACCCTTCAAGGCGCCTTTCGCTAATGCCCCGTTAGATGGTTCTGCCCTTTTTGCCAAAACTTCGCGATACCTTGGTCCAGAGCGAGGAGGACGGGAAGACGTTGTCTGCCGTCGGAGTCCGCTTCTCTGCTCCCCAGAGGTCCTTCTCCAAGAACCAAAAGGGACAGAGGAAGATGTGGTTCCGGAAGTCGCAACGGTCCCGTCCCGCTCTGGACTCCCAGCCCTTCCACGGCAGAGGGTGGCAGGGTGGACGCCGCCCTAGAGGCAGAGGGGGGCCCGCAGAACTTTGGATCCAGAAAACCCTTCTCGGACCAACCCACGCAACACCCCTGTGGGGTTGCCCGACTGCTCCACTCTGGAGGCAGTCGGGGGGCGTTTTTCGAAGCACCAAGCAGCTTGGGAGTCCATCACAACAGACCGTTGAGTGCTTTGCATTATATCCAGAGGATATCAGATTCCCTTTTCTCTTTACCCACGCAGCCCCAGATACCTCCCCGATGTCCCACCCGGTCAGAGGGAGGCCGCAGCAACAGAAATCCAACAGTTGCTGGAAAAAAGAGCCATCCAACACGTCCCTCCAGACCAGTGCGAGTTGGGGTTTTACTCCAGGTTCTTCTTGGTGCCAAAAAAGACGGGGGGACTTCAGACCTATCCTCGACCTCTCCTCCCTGAACCTATCCATAACCAAAGAGAAGTTCCGCATGGTCACCCTTCAATGCATTCTCCCCTTTTTGCGGGAGAACGACTGGATGTGCTCTATAGACCTCAAGGATGCGTACTACCACATTCTGATGGACAGGCAATCCAGAAGATTCCTCCGCTTCAGATTCCAATTCAGGGTCCTTCCCTTTGGTCTCACCACAGCCCCCAGGGTGTTCACCAAAGTGTTAGCAGTGATAGCGGCCCACCTGAGGCTCCAGGGAATTCAGGTCTACCCATACCTGGACGACTGGCTCCTGACCGCCCCGACAAGGCATCTACTCTGCGCAGCCAGAAACTACTTTCTTCGTCTAGCTCCCCAGCTGGGGATCACTGTCAACATAGAGAAGTTGTCTCTTACCCCGACTCAGACTATAGACTTCATAGGGGCAAGATTAGACACAAACAAGCTCCTAGCTTTCTTGACCACGGACCGGCTACGAACCCTGAGGCTACATGTGCGAGCCATTCTACATTCTCCTGCTCCTCCGGCGGAATTGGTCCTGAGGGCTCTAGGCTCAATGGTGGTGGCAATCAACCTTTTGCCATAGCCACTCTATCGAGAGGCCATGAGGGTGTGGGAATGGGCGATCTCCACCAACCGCTTTCTTATAGCAATGCACATTCCGGGGCGGTCCAACATCCCAGCGGACAGACTAAGTCTCACCATCCTGTTACCGTCTCTGAATCCCGAGATAGCGAATCGGATTTTCGCCGAATGGAGTCAACCCTGTTGCGATCTCTCTGCTTCTCCCTCGAACAAAATGTCACGACTACTTCCGGGGAACCTCCAAGAGACGTTCTGGTGCATGCTTGGCTTCCCGGTCTACTTTGTGCTTACGCCCCTCTTCCTCTGATGCTGAAGTTTCTACAGAAAGCCAGCCGGTTGGGGAGCAGGATAATCCTCATTGCCCCATTCTGGCCTCGTCAAGCCTGGTTCCTTTACCTTTGGTCTCATCTGGTGAATCCTCCTTGGATTCTGAATCCTCATCCGGATCTAATATCCCACCCCCTAGATCTCCCTAGTCCCGAATCTGGACAATCTCAAGCTCAGAGCTTGGCTGCTCCAGTTCCACTTGTAGCTAGGACTCCCGGTATCTCTTCCCCAGTTAAAACTATTCTAGTAGCAGTGCACAAGCCTTCTACTAGAAAGATCTATAGTAGCAAATGGAAACGTTTCTCCATTTGGGCGGAACGTCGAAATTTGGATCCTTTCACAGCTCCTTTGCCCGCGTTATTAGACTTCCTGTCAGAGCTGTTTCATCAGGGGGCTAGCTCCTCCACAGTCGAGGTTCAACTAACAGCTATCTCTCATTATCACTTGGGAAATGAACTGGGCCCTTTGATCACCACGAAATTGTGTAAGACTTTTTTGAAGGGCACCTTTCTACTCAGACCTACAGTGAAGGATGTAGTCCCTCCTTGGGATTTAACGCTTGTGCTTCAGGCCTAGACAACTAACATGGAACGTTATAGTAAGTGCATAACTTCTCATTAGGCCACATTCAACCAGAGCAGCAGCCACTTCAGCAGCCGTCCTCGGAAGAGTACCAACCAAAGACGACATAGAGGCTGCAACTTGGACCAGGCTCCCAAACTTAGCTTTGGGATTCAACCCAATTGTAATGACTGCAACAGTGAAACACGATGAACATAGTACAGTTGTGTACCTACCATAAATGTAGATGTTCGAGTGTATTCACTGTTACAGTCCAGGTTACCCTCCCACCATCCCCCTTTTCCTTTGCTGGGACTTCTGTACTTCTCTATTCTATACAACCTAATGGGTGTATTTGCTTGTAGATGAAGGAAAAGTTGTTTTTTGTGTATGCATGCTTATTGGCATAATTTAGCCTACCATTTTAGGGGCAGCTGACATCTGGGGCAAGAAAAACTGAAGAAAATGGCATCAGCTGCATCTTTTATACCCCTGGCGCACTGACGTCAGGGAGGAGGCGACAGCAACCGACGCCGGACCTAGACTTTGGAAAACGGGCTGACTGCAGGTAGCCTGCCTGCAGGGTAATTCAATTGTAATGACTGCAGCAGTGAATACACTCGAACATCTACATTTATGGTAGGTACACAACTGTACTATTTTCTTCTCTTCAATGTTGCAGTATTCCTTCCTACCAACCAACCCCCCTAGGTCCTGTTCCTTACCTGTACTACCTACATTACAGTAGGTCTCCAAGTCGCACACCTGGAAACAACTGGCATTCCTCCTGCTGGGCTGCCTTCTCTGCCTGTTGGTTTTCAAGTTCTGAGGATTGTGAGTGTAGACATCACATTTAAGGCCCCTGGTTTATGGCCCTACGTGTGCTGTCCCACGCACACTGCAACAGCCAAGCTGAAGCTTTTCTATAGGAGCTGATGTACGAGTCGCCTGAGGGCATGAAATCCCACACCTAGAATACTGCAACATGGAAGAGAACGATATCTATGGTTATGGTAAGATTTTACACAACTATTTTTTCGTTCTGAGCACCTGATTTTATCTTGTTCTTGTCTAATGATTTTCTATATATACATTTATGTGTTATGCATATACAGCTGCAGCAGACTCAGTCTGAGGTAATATGGAGGGGCAGGACCATTATGGGTAAGGGAGGAGCTCGGGAGTCCAATCCTAAGCTGTAAAAGAATTTGAGTTGCAGCTGAGGTTAGGATCTGAACCCACAGGTTAAGGAAGAATGAAAATGGACATCACAGATGGAGCGGTATGGCTAGTGAGTAACTTTTTATTTGTGAACTTCAGTTTGCAACTGGTGATTTGGGAAGGTAGTGCTGTAGTAGTATATAATGTAAAGTTGTGGAAAGGCCATATGAAGCAGTCTTAAAATGAAAACCTACTGAATGAACATTTGACATGCTAGGCAAACCATTGCTTAGGATGACATGAAATTATTGATCTTCGTGTTTCACTGTTGCAGTCATCACATTTGGGTTATCCCTGCCAGAGTAGCCCTCGGCCGGGCCGAATACCAGAGGCTTAGTATTTCTGTGTTGGTTGCTGTCGCTTTAGGACTGACGTCAGTAGTATAAAGTAAGACAGCCAACGCCATTACATCAGTCTTTCTTGCCTTGGCGCCCAAAGCAAGAAGCAGTTCGCACGAGTGCCGTTCGGCCACTACCTGAGTTTTCGTCTACCGAATTGAAGTTCAAGTCTTCTAAAGCTAAGTACCCCGTTGGGGCCCTTTTCTCTTGCACTAACCAATGTCAGAAAAAGTTAATTCTCTCGCCTGTGGAAAGCAAATACCACACTGAGACTTCCACTCTTACTGCGTCATTTATTTAAGCCCAGACCACGACGTCCCTTGTTGTCGCTTCTGTGCTTTGTTCAACACCAGTACTATCCGTTGTCTGGCCTTTATTGTAGCCAAATTGTTTTTGCTTGCAGTCCTCGAATTCCGATATGGCTTAGGTAAGCCATCCAACAACAGATCTTCAGAAAAAAACGAAAGACAGAGACAGACCGCACAGGTCCAAACCTACCAACGGCACTTCCGTTAAGCTAGTTGTAAGTTCTCCTGTACTCAGTGAGGTGCTTTCGCAGCCCCTGATACCCGCTTTTGTTGATTCGCAGGCCGGTACCAAGACCCTTTCGGAGTCCGGTATGCCGCAAAACTCTTCTTCAATTAAGGATCCTGTGGTCGTCTCTTCCTTGGATGGTTCCGGAGCCGCTGAGCAGGCACTGGCTTCCGAGGAAGTTCTTCGAACTAGCGAACCAACACAGACGTCTTCCTTCACGACTACCATTCTTTCTAAAGCTACCGAGTTTCTTAGGCCCAGGGTACAAACCACACCCAAGAAACCGGCGACCCAGTCTCAGGCGCCTGCTGCCTTGCCTCATTCTCAAATGCTTAAAATGGCGGAAAACCTTATGCTGATCAGGGGAAGCCAAGCAACCCCTTCCAAAAGGAAGAGATCTGTCCCCTGTTGTTTTGTCTGAACAAGTCAGATGAATCTGATGCATCTGAATATGAAGGCATGCAACCCCTCTCCACTTATGAGGATTATGATGCAGAGGATTACATTCCTTCAGCCTCTCCCCCAGAGGATTTTTCCTTTGGGGAAACCCTGCATACTTTAAGGGAGCATTTCCAGTGGGAGAGTCAGGACTACCCTCAGTCTAAAAAGAGACTCTGGGAATTCCTAGATCTTCCACAACACAGACCCTTGGCCATCCCCCCCCCCCAGTCCTGGATGTTGTGGAGGATGTTTTCCTGGAATCCAGCTTGACTCCTGACACCCTTCCTCCTGCTCCCAGAAAACCAGACAGGTACTATGAAGTCCCTGACTCTCAAGTATCTTTTTAAAAATCATACAGTTGACCCTGAGGTAATTTCTCAAGGAGCAAAAGGGATTAAAGCAACCTCTGCTAAGAATCCCACCCCCTCAGATAGGGATTCCTGAGTTTTGGGACATATGGGGTAAAACAGTATACACTTCAGTTACTCTTGCTATTAGGGCACTACATTGTCAGTTCCATATACTGAGATTTCAGCAACATACCTTGGTTCTCCTTAAACAAAAAAATGTCTTCCTTTCCTGCTTGGGCAGAATCTAAAGATTTACAAGAGTTAATGCATTCTGTAAGTCAAGTAACTAAACACACCTTGCACTGTAGTTTTGATGCCCAAGAAGCTTCTTGCAGGGCAGCAGTCACTGGATCTCTCATTAGAAGGCATGCATGGCTTAACGAACAACCCCTGCCAGACCATGTCAAATCTAAATTGTTGGATGCCCCCTTGCACAAAGATAACTTATTTGGCACTAAGGCAGAAGAGGTCTTAAAGATGAAAGAAAAAGCAAAATCTATGTAAACAGTTAAGGATTTCTTGCAGGTCCAGCAGGCATTGTCCCTCCCAGCACTGGGTCCTGTCCTGCTCCCAGTAAAACAGGCCCAGCTTAGGCCCCAAGACAGCAGCCCCAGGAAGCGCAGAGATGTTCTTCGTGTTTCACTGTTGCAGTCATCACATTTGGGTTATCCCTGCCAGGTTAGCCCTTAGTTGGCCCGAATACAAGAGGCATAGTATTTCTGCGTCGGTTGCCGTCATTCCAGGACTCATGTCAGGTTCAGTGGTATAAAACAAGGCAGCCAGTGCCGTTACATCAGTCTTGCTTGCCGAGGAGCCTGAAGCAGTTAGCACGAGTGCCGGTCGGCCACTACCTGTGTTTTCATTTATGAATTGAAGTTGAAGTCTCCTAAAGCGAAGTACCCCATTAGGGATCCTTTTTTCTTGCTCTAACTGATGTCCAAAAAAGTTAGCAATTGTCTCGCCTGTGGAAAGCAAATACCACACCGAGACTTTCATTCTTATTGCGTCACTTGCTTAGGCGCAGACCACGACATCCGTCGGTTGCTTTTGTGCTTTGTTCACCTCAGAACTATACGTCGTCGGGCCCTTATTGTAGCTAGATGTTTTCGCGCTCAGTCTTCGAATATGGCTTCGCTAAGTCATCCAACACCAGATCTTCCGAAAAAACATAAGGGTAAAGACAGACTGACCACACAGGTCCAAACCTACTGACCGCTTCCGTTAAACTAGTAGTCAGCTCTCTGGTCCTCAGTGAGGCACTTTCATAGCCCAATGCCCACATCTGTGGATTCACAGGCCACTACCAAGACCCTTTCAGAGTCCGGTATGCCACAAGACTCTTCGACTAGGGGTCCTGCGGATGTCTCTACCTTGGATGGGTCCGGAGCCACTGAGCAGACACCGGCTTCCGAGGAAGTACTTTGCACTACTGATTCTTGACACAGACGGACTTCTTTCGCATCTACAGTTCTTTAGAAAACTACTGAGATGTTCTTCGTGTTTCACTGTTGCAGTCATTACGTACCCCAAATGTAATGACTGCAGCAGTGAATACACTCGAACATCTACATTTATGGTAAGTGTACACAGCTGTACTTTTCTAAGGCTCAGCATACCAACCAACCCCAAGAAACCGACGACCCAATCGCAGGCACCTGCTTCCTTGCCTCATTCTTAAATGCTTAACATGGCAAAAGACCTTATAATGCTGATCAGGGGAAGCCAGGCTACCCCTTCCAAAAGAAAGAGATTTGTCCTCAGTAGTTGTATCTGAACAGGAGTCCGATGCCTCTGATGCATCTGAATATGAAGAAATGCAACCGCTCTCCTCTGCTTATGAGGATTCTGATGCAGAAGAATCCATTCCTTCAGCCTCTCCACCCGAGGACTTTTCCTTTGGGGAAACCCTACATACTTTAAAGGAGCATTTCCAATGGGAATGTCAGGACTACCCTCAGTCTAAAAAGAGACTAAGGGAATTCTTAGATCTTCCATGGCACAGACCTCCGGTCATTCCTCCTGTCCTGGATGTTGTGGATGATATTTTTATGGAATCCTGTTTGACTCCTGACACCCTCCTTCCTGCTCCCAAGAAACCTGACAGGTACTATGGAACCCCTGACTCTCTCAAATTTCTTTTCAAAAATCCTACTGCTAACCCCGAGGTCATCTCTCAAGGACCTAAAGGAATTAAAGCAACTTCTGCTAAGAATCCCACCCTCTCAGATAGAGATTCCTGAGCACTAAACGGATCGGGTAAAAGAGTATACACCTCTGCTACTCTTGCTATTAGAGCACTAAATTGTCAGTTCCATATGCTAAAATTTCAGCAACATACCATGGAACTTCTCAAACAAAAAATGTTTTTTCCTGCTTGTGCATAAAGTAGAGTGACAAGAGTTAATGCGTTCTGCAAGTCAAGTAACTTAAGCGCACTTTACAATGTGGTTTTGACGCCCTAGAAGCATCTTGAAGGGCAGCAGTCACCGGTTCTGTCCTTAGAAGGCATGCTTGGCATAAGGAACAGCCCTTGCCAGACCATGTCAAATCCAAATTTATTTGATGCACCATTGCACAAAGACAACTTATTTGGCACCAAGGCAGAGGAGGTCTTAAAAAAGATGGAAGAAAAAGCTAAATCTATGTAGACAGTTAAGGACCTTCTTGCAGGTCCAGCCACCCAGGTTCAGGAGGCATTTCACCTCCAAGCAATGGTCCTTTCCTGCCCCCTCCAGGTCAGCTCAGCCCAGACCCCGGGGAAGCAGGCCCCCCAGACAGCAGCCCCAGGGAATGCAGAGATCTAAGCAATGGAGTTTCTCCTCTTCAAAACCAGGGAGTGCTAAGCCACCCACTCATGGTAAGAACTCTCAATGACTTTCCGCTTCCACCCCCTCCCTCTGCCCACCTGCTCTTGCCCCTAGGAAGAATACTGTTCTTCCACACAAGCACCTAGGCCACCATTACCAACGACCACTGGGTCCTCAGCATAGTGTCCCAGGGATACAAATTTTATTTCCACACTCTACCAACCCAAAAAGGGTTCCCAGATCTACCCCTAAACCCGTGGGCAGAGGCCAGAAAGCAGGTACTTTCCCTGCTCTCTGAGGGCAATAGAGCACGTTCCTGCAGAACAGATAGGCCAATGTTTCTACTCCAGACTCTTGGCTGGCACCCAGAAAAGAGGGCACCAGGCGCCCCATCCTTGATCTATCCATTCTAAACACCTTTCTGGTGATACCAAAATTCAAAATGCTCACCCTCCAGCAACTACTAGCTATGCTCTCCAAGGATGCTTGGTTAGCCACCCTAGACTTAAAGAGGCCTACCTACACATCCCAATCAGTGTATCATGCAGGAAGTATCTGCGTTTCAGGGCAGGATCACTGCACTTTCAATTCTCTGCATTTCCCTTTGGCTTATCCACTGCTCCCAGAGTTTTCACAAAATGTCTGACTCCCGTCATTGCTTTTTGCAGGCAAAGAAATATTCAAATTTACCCATACTTAGATGACTGCTTGATTCAGGCAGACAGTCAGGAAAAGCTGCTAAAGCACCTGGCCTTTGTAAAGGATCTACTAACCTCCCTGGGGTATACTATCAATGAAAAGAAATCCAAACTAATACTCAACAAAAAATTATATCCCTGGGAGCAGAGACAGTATCCCAAATAGCATTCCGTACAACAGAAAAACAAACCTACCTGACAGCCTACTTCTCTCAACTAGCTGCCAGAACCGAGTTATCTGCAAGGAAAAATACTGCAAGCTCTGGGGTTCATGGCTTCTTGCATTCTACTCATTCTATATGCCAGACTGCTTATGAGGAAACTACAGTGGTACCTGAAAAGTCTTTGGTGTAAGCACTCTCAAGACCTGGAAACTCTAATACCAGTGATACATTGTTTAAGGAAAGATTTTCTTTGGTGGGCAGCAGCATGCTACCACAACAAGGGACTACCCTTCTCACAATCCCACGCCGCCCAGACCCTCACCACAGAATCATCAGACTATGCCTGGGGTGCACACCTGGACGGCAGGTGCATACAGGGCCAATGGAGCCCACATCAAATACATCTGCACATCAAGCAAAAAGAGATAGCTGTCCAGCATGCATTGACAGCTTTCAGACTCCTACTCTTCCCGGGGGATCTTCTGATCAAAACAGACAGCACCACTGTGATGTGATATATCAACAAGCAGGGAGGGACTCACTCGTACCCTTTGTGCAGGCTTGCCATGATCCTTTGGTACATGGCTTCAGCCATGCAACTACACCTGTTAGCACAATTCCTGCCAGGCTCTCTAAAATCTCTGGCAGACACATTAAGCAGAAAACTTCTGGACCCACATGAGTGGCAGCTAGACCAAAGAACCTTCACCCTTGTAACTCAGAAATGGGGCACCCTGAAGGTTGACCTCTTTGCTTCCCACTCCATCCATCAGCTCAGCAAATCCTGCACCAGGGAACCTCACTGCAAGGCCTGGAAAGTGGATGCTCTATCCTTCCAGTGGGTCATCCTCTCGGTCTATGCATTTCCCCCTCTACCGTTCATTACAAGAGTACTGCTCAAAATAAGGGAGAAAGAAACAAGGGCAATTCTGATTGGTCCAGACTGGCCTCACCAGCAATGGTACCCACTGCTGCACAGCCTGTCCCCACTGCCACCTTATCTCCCTCAGACCCCAAACCTCCTGACCCAGAGGGAGGGAGAATTCATGCATCCCCAATTGCAGACACTCAGTTTGGCAGCCTGGCTTATTCCCTCACCGCTGACCAAGCTGCCAGTTTCAGTAAACAAGTTCTAGATGTTATACTTGAGGCTAGACGCCCTAGCATTAGGAAGTTTTATGCAGAAAAGGTTCTGCAAGTGCATTCAGGCTAAGGGAAGCAGATACGGCACAGCCCTCCCTTCCTCTCATATTGGATTACCTAGCTGACCTGCTACACAGTGGTCTCTTCTTTTCCCTATCAAAATTCATCCCTCTGCTATCTCTGCTCATTTCAACACTTAGCACCCTGTTTTCTCACACTCTCTCATTAAACAATTCCTGAGAGGGGCTAGCAACTTGAAGCCACCCAGAAGAGCACCTGCCCCAGCTTGGGACCTAAACTTTGTGTTGGAAAAGCTCACTCTGTGCCCCCCCTTTGGATCAGCATCTTCAGCAGAGTTAGTCTCTCTCCTGGAAGACAGACTTGCTTCTGGCCATCACTTCAGCCAGAAGAGTATCTGAGCTGCAAGCACTCATGGCTGTAGAGCCCTTCATCATCTTCCATGCTGACAGGGTGTCCCTCAGGACTAACCCATCCTTCATGCCCAAAGTGGTGTTCAGCGTGGCGCTCAAACAATCAGTTTATTTGCCCACCCTTTTCCTAACCCACAAAACAAGGGGGAAATAATCCTACAGTCTCTAGATGTGCACAGACAGCTCAGATTCTACCTAGCAAGACTAAATCATTCAGAAAGACTGATCAATTGCTAGTCAGCTTTGCTGCAGGGGCAGAGGCCAAAGCCATATCCAAACAAACCATTTTCAAATGGATAGCACACTGCATCCATTTCTGTTACAAGCACCATGGGAAACCTCCCCCTAAGGGGGGGTCAGAACTCTCTACCAGAGCAGCCTCCACCTGTGCAGCTTTCCTCAGAGAAGTCCCCACCAGGGACATACTGGAGGCTGCCACATGGACATCTGTTCACACCTTCACCAAGCATTACCAACTGCCTATCTTCTCCAAATCCAGGGCAGGCTTTGCCACTGCAGTCTTGCAGGGCATCCTAGCCAGCCCTTGGTCGTCTTGACTGCCTCCACCCTTTTCCTCAGCTTTGGGAATCAACCCAAATGTAATGACTGCAACAGTGAAACCCGAAGAACATAGTACAGTTGTGTACACTTGTCATAAATGTAGATGTTTGTGTGCATTCACTGTTGCGGTCCTGGTTTCCCACCCTCCATCCCCCTTCTCTCTCTCTCTCTCTCCCTACAAGGAACCTTTGGTATTTACTTATTACTGGTGGGGTTCTTCCACCATATCCTAGCTCCCACTTGGGGCTCCTGACAGGGCAAGAAAAACTGATGTAATGGTGTTGTGTGCCTTACTTTATACTACTGATGATCTGACGTCAGTCCTCATGCGACAGCAACCGACGCTGAAACACTAAGCCTCTGGTATTCAGGCCGACTGAGGGCTTCCCTTGCAGGGATAACCCATATGTGTTGACTGCAACAGTGAATACATTCGAACATCTACATTTATGGTAAGTGTACACAACTGTATTTTCCATGGCCATTGCAGATCAGGGTAGTTAGGCTGATGGGTCTAAAATTTCCTGGATCAGTGGATACTCCATCTTTGTGCCAAAGGGATGGCAGCGGCTGTCCTCCACTCAACTGGGATAAACTCAGGGTGTGGTTGAATAGGGTACATAATGGTGCTGCAAGTTCCTGCCTGAGTTCATGTAGGATGCAGCTTGGGATGTTATCAGCTCCCATCTGGGCCATATCTTTTGCCTTTGAGAGGGGGGTGATGATTTGCTCCCTAGAGATAAGGGGAGGGAGGCAGGTGCTGGTGGTGTCCTGATTTACTGATGGGAGGACAGAGGGGTGAAGTTTTCACTAAAGCTGTCTGCCAGCAGGTTTGCTATCTACGGTGTTTATGTGGTGCCTTTGACCACCATTTCTGAGCAAATCTGAGTGCTTCATTTGAGGTTGCGGACATATGTGAAGAAGGTCTTATGATTGTCTTTAGTAGATATGGCCAGTTTGGAATCTGTTTGCTTTGGAGGATTTCACTAGTGCTGTTTGCTTGTGTAGGCTAAGAAAAGATTGCTTCCAGTTAGGCATCTGCTCCTTCTTGGTCCTGGACAGCAATTTTTTTCTTTTATTATAGAGTTTATTTATTGCAGATGTCCACCAGACAGGTTTTACTCTTCCTTGAGGAGGATGATTTTGTCCTGTCAGGTATTCCTGTTTCCGTGCCGCTATATAAATGCTTGTATAGTACTTTGGTGTAGGTTTGGACATTTTTGCCAGTTCCTACATTGGGGGAGGGGGCTGTGGAGATGTTTATACCTTCCCTCAGGAGGTTGTAATCAGCTTTGGAAAAGTTTTTTTTTGATGTTCATCGTGCATACAGCTGCAGTCATTACAGATGGGTTATCCTGCCGTCAGGCAGGTCCTCCGTCGGCCAAATTCCAAATTCTAGGTCCGGTGTCGGTTGTCGTCGCTTCTTCCCTGACGTCAGTGCGGCAGGGGTACAAAAGAGGCAGCCGACACCATTTTCTTCAGTCTTTCTTGCCGCGCGGTGCCCGAAGCAGAAGCAGTTCGCAAGTGCCGGTCAGCCAGCTCCTGAGATTTACGAAAGTATTTCAGCCGAAGTCTTCTTTAAAGCTAAATACCCCGTTGGGGAAACTTTTCTTGCCTCAGACCGATGTCAGACAAAGTTAATAATTGCATTTCATGTGGGAAGCAAATACCCCATAAGGATTTCCACTCTTTCTGTATACCTTGCTTAGGCCCAGACCACGACATCTCGGCCTGCCGTTTTTGTGCTAGATTCAACAAGCGCACTATTAAGCGCCGGGCGGAGTTCGCCCTTCATTATTTTGGCAAAAAAATTAATTATATCATGTCGGATACTCCGACTCCAGTTTTGAGCAAAAGACGCAAAGATAAGGACCGACATCAGAGGTCCGCACTGACTACTGAGACCATGCTTAGGCCGACTACCGGTTCTCAGCGAGGCGCCTACGCAGCCCCTGAGTACCGATGAAACTACATTACCGGTGACTTCAGTACCCGAGGTCGCAGGCTCCTCGGTCCCCATTCCTACTGCAAATACTGACGCCACTCTTGGCGGGGAAACTCAGAATTTAGACAGGCCTGCCATTTCTGAAGGCGTCTTCAGGCCTTCCTCCTTCTCTATTAAATCTTTCACTAAATCTAAAGCTGCCATGAAAACCAAAAAACAGGGTCCTCAGACCTCCTCTCAAGGCCCCATGCCTAAAAAGCAGATGCTTAAAATGGCTGAGGATTTGATTACTCTTATCAGGGGTTCTCAACCCTCCTCTGACAAAAGACCCAGATTAGAGGAAGACTACCCTTCCTCAGATCAAGCTTCTATTACCTCAGAACGCTCTGAAGACCAGGATTACGCCTATTCCCCTTTCGAAGACTCTGATGCTGAGGAGTCTGTTCCCTCGGCCACCCACCCCCCCACCCCCACCCCCGAGGACTACTCTTTTGGGGAAACCCTGCATACATTGAGGGAACACTTTCACTGGGTAGGCCAAGATTACTCAGATTCCAAGAAAAGGCTCAGGGAATTTCTACTGCTCCCCCAGCATAGGCCCCTGGCTGTCCCTCCTGTTTTAGATATTTTGGATGATGTGTACACAGAAGCCAGCCTTAATCCAGATTCTTTACCTCCAGCTCCTGTTAAACCAGACAGGTACTACTGGGTTCCTGATTCTCACCAGTTCCTATATAAAAGCCATACTGCTGACCCAGAAACTATTTCACAGGGTCCCAAGGGAATTAAGGCCTCAACTGCTAAAAACCCATTACCTTCAGAGAGAGATTCCAGAGCATTAGAAAGGTGGGGGGAAAAGGTGTATACCTCGGCCACTTTAACCATGAGGGCATTAAACTGTCAATTCCATATGTTGAAGTATCAACAGTTTTTGTTATCTCAGTTGAAAAGCAAAATGACGCAACCAGAACAACCAGATTTGAAAGAGTTGCAGGATTTGTTGCATGGTGCAGAGCATGTGGGTAAACATACCTTGCAGTGTGGTTTTGATGTTTTAGAGGCCTCATGTAGAGCTGCTGTTACGGGGTCTGTTATACGTAGACATGCTTGGCTCAAAGAGCAAACCTTACCAGATCATGTCAAAGCAAAATTATTAGATGCACCACTTCAAAAAGGTGTATTGTTTGGTGTTAAAGCTGAGGAGGTACTAAAGAAAATGGAGGAAAAAGCAAAATCAATGCAAACAGTGAAATATTTCCTGCAGTTACAACCTCCACGTTTCAGCAGAAACTGGCCTTCAAAAAATTGGTCCTTTCCAGCCACGGACAGACCTCAAAGGGGCAGATACAGACGCCCAAGGGGTAGAGGGCAACCTCAAGGATCTTAGAGCAAGACAGCGGCAAGCACCAACCCCAAGAGGTGGAGAAGATAGATCACAGTCATTTAGAAAACAGACACAATGACTTCCCCCTATACCTGCCAAGCAAAGCTTTAATGGCAGCACCTTTGGGTGGAAAACTGGCATTATTCTCAAAAAATTGGCATATTGTTGCAAAAGACAATGGATTCTGGACATTATAGACAGAGGCTACAGGTTCCACTTTCACACCCTACAAAAAAAGAGGCATGCCAAACCTGCCACAAAATCAAAGGGCAAGAGGCACAACGACAAATTTCCGCTCTCATGGACATGAAAGCGATTCAAGAGGTACCTGCAAAAGAACAAGGTCAAGGTTTTTATTCCAGACTATTCCTGGTACCAAGGAATAACAAAGATTGGAGACCTATCCATCCTAAACACATATCTACAGGTGCCAAAATTCAAGATGCTCACATTACAGCAGCTTCTTCCCATGCTGGGCAAGGAGTCTTGGCTGGTAACATTGGACCTCAAGGAGGCATACCTGCATGTCCCTATCAGACAAGATTGCAGAAGATACCTCAGATTTCTTGCAGGTTCAACCCATTACCAATTCTCTGCATTGCCCTTTGTCTTATCTACTGCGCCCAGAGTGTTTACGAAATGCCTGGTATCAGTAATCACCTTCTGCAGACTACAAGGAATACAAATCTTCCCATATCTGGACGACTGCCTGATCCAAGCGGACAGCAAGGACATACTATTGCAGCATCTGGCGTTTGTAATAAAACTGTTAAACTTCCTGGGATACACAGTCAACAAAAAGAAATCAAAACTAATACCCTCTCACCAAATAATTTTCCTGGGTGCCAGCTTGAATACAACCACCCAGATGGCCTACCTCACGCCAGACAAACAAGGGCAACTGTCTCAATACTTCAGCAAAATGGCAACTTTCACCAGGCTAACTGCAAGGAAAGTCCTGCAGGCTCTGGGATTCATGGCATCTTGCATCCTACTAATCCCATGTGCAAAGCTGCATATGAGGAAACTTCAATGGTACCTAAAAAACTTATGGTCTCAACACAGCCACAGCTTGGAAACCATTATACCACTCATTCCATGCCTTCAAAAGGAATTTTTGTGGTGGGCTCAAGCATGCCAAAGAAACACAGGTCTCCCTTTCTGTGTACCTCAAGCAACTCAAATCATCACAACAGACGCCTCAGACTACGCCTGGGGAGCACACATGGCAGATCATTGCATTCAGGGAAAATGGTCCCAAAAAGAGAAACACCTACACATCAACCAAAAGGAGATGCTAGCTGTGCAAAATGCTCTTATGACCTTCAAAGACCTACTGCATCCAGGCCAGCTATTGATAAGGACAGACAACACCACAGTGATGTGGTACATAAACAAACAGGGGGGAACTCATTCATACCCCCTGTGCAGGCAAGCCATGACCCTATGGAACACAGCACTGGAATTGCAAATTCAACTACAGGCGCAATTCCTGTCAGGGAAGGAAAACACACTGGCAGACAACCTAAGCAGAAATATGACAGATCCACACGAATGGAAGTTGCATCCTCAAGTTTTCACAAAGATAACTCGGGCATGGGGACAGCCAGACATAGATCTATTTGCTACCCACAGAAATTGCCAGTTGAAAAAATTTTGTTCAAGGACTTATCATCCACAGGCTTGGAAAGTGGACGCACTCTTTCAGTTGGACAAAATTGACAGTTTATGCCTTCCCGCCTCTTCCTCTACTGACCAAAGTTCTATTAAAAGCCAGAGCAGAGAGGCCCCAAATGATTCTCATTGCTCCAGACTGGCCAAGACAACACTGATATCTGCTCCTGAAGAGCCTGACACATTCCCCACCATGGATCCTACCTCTAGTCCCTCTTCTGTTGTCCCAGCACAACTACAAAACCCTTCACAGCCAGCTCAAAACCCTAAATCTAGCTGCATGGAGAATTCCTTAATTTCCCATCAGACTCTCCTCTCTAAGGAGGTGCAGGATGTCATCTTGGAGGCCAGACCACCTTCTACTAGAAAAGCCTACTCCGCCAAATGGAAACGATTTTGTGCCTGGAATCAAGAAAAGGGCCAGAATCCTTGGGTAATAAATATACCTCAAATTTTACAGTACCTAGCCGAGATGTTAAATAGAGGACTTTCCTTCTCCTCCATCAAAATCCACGCTTCAGCCATTTCTGCACAATACAACACAGATCCTCCTTTATTCTCACATCCTCTCTTAAGGCAGTTCCTCAGAGGGGCAAAAAATATAAACCCCCCAAGGAAACCACCAGTCCCTGCTTCGGACCTCAACTTCGTATTGGAAAAGCTGAACCTTCCCCCTTTGAGCCAGCTTCTTCAACAGAACTACAATACTTGTCATGGAAAACCGCCTTACTTCTGGCTATCACCTCAGCACGCAGGGTTTCGGAGCTACAGGCCCTCATGGCTGTGCAACCATTCATCATTTTCCATCAGGACAGAGTTTCCTTACGAACCAACCCTACCTTTATGCCAAAGGTAGTATCCAGTGTAGCTTTGAATCAGACTATCCACTTACCTACCTTTTATCCAAATCCACAAAACAAAGGGGAAAGACTACTACATTCCTTGGACATTCACAGACAACTTTGTTATTTGGACAGGACAAAGCCATTCAGGAAATCCGAGCAACTCTTTGTGTCCTATGCTACAGGTTCTCAAGGAAAGGCTATTTCCAAACAGACAATTTCAAAATGGATAGCCCACTGCATACGCTTTTGTTACTCATTTAATGGAAAAACTGTGCCTGCATGCATCAGATCCCACTCCACCAGGGCCACAGCTACCTCTGCAGCTTTCCTCAGGGGGGTCCCTACCAAGAACATTTTGGAAGCAGCCACTTGGAGTTCAGTGCACACTTTCTCCAAGCACTATCACCTTCCACTATACTCTAAATCTAGATTGGGTTTTGCCACAGCAGTCTTGCAGGGCATCCTCGCTCCTCCTAGTTCCACTTAGTGCCTACCACCCTTACTTAGCTTTGTGATTCTTCCCATCTGTAATGACTGCAGCTGTATGCATGATGAACATAGTACAGTTTGGTACCTACCATAAATGTAGATGTTCGAGTGCTCATACAACTGCAGTCCAGGTTACCCCCGTCCGTCCCCTCTTAGGACAGGCCTTATGACAAACACCTTATCATACAACCTATTTGGGGTATTCTTTTATGGTGTATTTGCTTGCAACTACTGTTTTTTGATTTTTCTATATTGCATGTTTGCATAACATTGTTTTGCCTTCCTTCTGGGGGCACCTGACATCTGGGGCAAGAAAAACTGAAGAAAATGGCATCGGCTGCCTCTTTTGTACACCTGCCACACTGACGTCAGGGAAGAAGAGATGACAACCGACGCCGGACCTAGACTTTGGAATTCGGCCGACCGAGGACCCGCCTGACAGCAGGATAACCCATCTGTAATGACTGCAGCTGTATGAGCACTCTAACATCTACATTTATGGTAGGTACCAAACTGTACTTTTGACCTTAGCTTGGGAGGGAAGGGTGACTTTGAAAGTGACTGCTTTGTGGTCTGATCTTGCCAGGAAGGATGACACTGTAAGGATGCTGCAGTGCTTACTCATGTTGGTTAATAAAAAGTCCAAGATGTTATCACGTCTTGCAGGGGTGTCGACCAGTTGGTCCAAGGCCTTTGTATTGACAAAATCAAGGAATCTCTTGGCATTTGTTTTTGCATGAGCAGGTCTTCCAATCTATAGTTGGATAGTCTCTCAAGATCAGGGTAAGGGGTTGAATCTTGATATATTCAAAGAGGTCCAGATGGATGGAGTGAGCATCTTGAGTCAAAGTTTGGGGGCTTTTAGCTAGCTGTGATTTGAATAGGGGTCTTGTCAACAGTGAACTGCACCTGGAGTGTCTCCTGTGCGTCATACTGTTATAACAGCCTGGAGGTGTGTGTATATCTTTTAATGTATATTGAAACTCCACTTCCTTTTGCTTTGCCGACCACTGTTTGGGGTCTGAAAGTATGATAGGATGAGTGTCCTGGTATGGCTGGGATGATCTCCACAGCTTTGAACCAGGCTTCTGTGACTGCACAAGTGCCACCATCTTCCAGGGTTAAGAAAGCTTTCATTGAGTGCAATTTCATGTTTAGATTCCTAACGTTTAGCAGCATGACCTTTAATTTGCATTTTTCTGAGATTTTCAGGTTGGTAGTTTTGACCTCATGGCATAGCCTAAAAAGGCACTATGGGGGAGGCAAGAATCTTTACCTGAAGCCCAAGGGTGACAAATGCAGGCCACCTCTGGCAAAGCATTGTGGTGTGTCGATCATGTCTTCCCAGGCTGTCAGGTACTGTATCCCCTTGGAATGACACTAGAAAGTAAGCCAGTTGTTAGTCTGTCATTTTCTGTTTGTATTAAGGCATCAGTCTTTGTGATGGTAGAATGCTGCTTAAGGCTAGGAACTTGCCTGCCTGGGGACATATTCAGCGAGCTCAATCATGTCTCTCTTCATATAGTCCAGGGAGGTGCGTCTCAAGTCATTCACACTATCATGGACTATGACAGAGTCATAACAGTATGTGTTGTTGAGACTTGAGTGCATGTGTGATGTGGTTGATTCTGGCACCTGACAAACAACCGTGACTTTCTCCTTATCCAGCCTGGTGAGGGGCACATCTGTGTCTCACAGTGGAGTCTCCTATGACTAATATGTTGGGTTTATGGGTAGGCCTTATTGGCTGAGAGACAGGTATGTGGACTGTGTGAGGTGTGGTTGGCTGTGGAGTTCGTGTGTTTTTGTCTCTGAGGTTTCTTTCATTTGGGTATGTTTCTGTTGAGGGCCTCCACACATGTGGGTGTGGGTGTATGTTGTCAGTGTGGTGTTTGTGTTGACCTTTTCAGTGACAGATATACTGGCTTGTGAGGGAAAACGCATAGACTCTAGATTCTTAATGTAATTGCATCTCTCACAAATTGTGTTCCTAGGTGGTGGTAGTATAAGGTTGTATGTGTACATGAGGCAGTTGCTACACTGTCTCAGGATGCCCATATCAACCAACTTAGCATAATACCTCTCTGGATTATATGAAGAGAGACTTGACTGAACTCTGATTGCGTGTCCCAGGCAGGTATATCCCTAGCCATAAGCAGCATTATACCTTCACTGAGGATGATGCCTCAGTTCAGACAAAAAATTGATCTGAAGTAGTTTACTTCATTTGATCTTCAACCTGTGGGTACCGGATTCGAGCCAGCAACTTCACTAGCATCTGCTCCGAGCTCCTCCCTTAACCCATTATACAGCACCACTACCTTCCACCTTCCGATATCGTTTGCCACGGCTAGCCTAAGCGTCGTGATTATGAGCTCCAAGTTGTGAGTAGGGTTTCTGTATTTATTAGCGTTTTTTGAGTGTGTGTACTTGCTAGTGTAGGTTTCCTCTCCTCCTCCCCTCACTGGTGCGTTGAGTTAAAGCATTTTTTCTTCGTTTTTAGGTAGTTAGGTAGTTTTAGTTTATAGTTGTCGTCCCCTCCCCCTCTCAGCCTTCCTTGTGCTTGTCTGAGTGTGTGGTGATTGGCGTTTGTTGTGAAAACTTGTTTAAATAACTTGTTTAAATTTGTTTATAAGTTTACTCTTGTGGTGGGACATGGCAGATCTTCCCAATCAAGTGTTTAAGAGGTGCACTGAGTGTGGCCACAAATTGTCACCTGCTGATGGCCACACTCACTACGTGCTGTGTTTGGGTGCGGCCCATTTGAACACAAACTGTTGTATTTGTGCAGGTTTTACCCCGCGCGCCTTCAAGGATCAGTGGGCCAAGTTAGCTTTGAAGGGCCTGCTGCCTTCTACATAGAAGGCCACCTCCTTTTCTTCGGTCACAGCTGTTGCTGTGGTTGCCTCTCCTACTCTTGTCCTTCCTTCTCCTCCCTCCCATCCTGGGACTCACCCTCCTACTTCTAAGCCTGTGGAATCAGAGTGCAGAAAAGAAAGAGAAGGAGAGAGAGCACCGTCTAGAAAAGAGAGAGAGGTCCGTGGACCTTTCGGCTACTTCAGGACCTCCCGCTAATAGTCAGTCTAGGCACCGTGACTCCCCTCGGCTCTGATCTCCTTGATTTTCTTCATTGCCGGAGGAGCCCCAACCATCCCTATAGAGCCTTGGTTCCTTGAACCGCCAGGTCAGAGTCCATGGTTTTGTTGTGGTCCACCTTCAGCCTCTCTGAAGTCGACATGGATAAAATGATGCAGAGGTTCATTTGCACACAAATTCAGATGGGAGTCTATGCCAGCCCCCTCTCCCTCTGGAGGGGGAGCTCTGCTTCCCTTCTTTACATCAATATCTCCTCCTCTGATCCGACCCCTGATTTCGAAGTACATGGATCCAAGGATGGCCCTACTCAGGGGGTCAGCGCCGACGATACCGGTTTCCTCGATGCCGGCAGCTGCTTGGAATGCGTCGGATCTGACCAGTTTGGATCAGACTGGCTGTCTGAGCCCGGAGCTTAGGTTTCAGATCCGAGGGGGTGAACTTTTTCCATCGGCTCCAACGTCTGGTGAAAGCGTAACCCCCCCCCCCCAGGAGCGCAGGATCCGAGGAGAGCGGTTCCCTTACTGGTGTCCCATGAAGCTTGTTCTCCGTTGGCGTTCGACGTAGAAAGGGTTCTCTCCACTGGATCGAGGTCCCTGACTATATCTTAGGACTTCTCCCCGACGACTCCTGCTTTGTGTGAGAATCCCATCATTTTACCAGAGGGACAGCCCGTGCTCGAGGAGTCTCAGGCGGTTCCCCCTGAGGAACAAGTGTTTTGTGAGTTCACTCCAGAAAGCCCCACCGGAGAGGTACCTCACAAGCATCCATGCAAGAGGAGGCACTTGGACTCCCAGAGTCCCCTCACTGAGGACATGGATTTGGATGACTGGGAAAGTTCCTCCAGATCACCTCCCGAGGATGTCTCCTTTGGAGGCATCATGGAAATCTTACGCCAGCAGAGAGGTTTGTCCACCCCAAAACCTTCCTCTGATGAATCTGTGTTTCTGCAGGCTTTTGGCACAGGCCCGTCAACTTCCTGGGTGTCCCCTTCCGCAGATGCCTTGGCGGACTTGGTCACCTCGCAGGGTTTTGGAAAGAGCCAGACACACTGGAAGCAATCCCTAAATGGCCAGACAAAATTTTAAGTCCCCCTATAGACCAGCATGGAATAAAGGGTCCCCTGTAGATGCTATGGTGGTAGCAGCTGCTACCAAAAAGGGACTATCCCAGTAGAGCTCCTTGGTCCATCCCTTTGACTGTGAGTCTAGGATGATGGACTGCCTTCGGAAGTGGGTTTATGCATCAGCTACCTTTTCTATCAGGATGCTGAACTATTTGGCCCACGTTACTAGACTACAGCATGACCTGGTTAAGGAACTGGCAGTCTCCCCCCCCAAAGTCCATGTCGCTGGTGGTCAGAGCCACGTTCTCTGCAAGGATGGTTACCTTAACAACGGTTTCAAACACGTCCGTGCAACTCCTCTCACATGCTACTGAGGGAGCGGCTAGGGCTGTTGGGTCCAGCGTGTCTATGAGGCGTAACGTCTGGCTCAGATTGTCAATTCACAGAACCTTTCAAGGCGTCTTTTGCGAATGCCACTTATAATGGTTCTACCCTTTTTGGTAAGACCGTCCGAGATGCATCAGCTGCTGACCTCCAGGGGAATTAAAAAAAAATTTCCTAGACCCTATCCCACTCCGGGCTTTGGGTCTATTACACCGGCGACCCCTACATACTCTCCGCCCTTGGATCCCTCAGTTCCGAGGCTCATATTTCCATCTGAGAGAGGACCCCCTTCCTCGGCACCGACAACAACCATACTTGAGGCCACTTTTGGTGTCAGTTCTGTAGGAGCCACCCTTCCTCAATCTCGTGCTTGTGGGGTGGAACCTTTTGTTCCGGCCACGGTTCCGGTTGTATTTCCGGTTCCATCGTCGGGACTGAGGGTGACTCCAGCCCCGGTTTTGCTTGAGGCTCCGTCCCTGGGAGCGGACTGAGTGGAGCTGGGTGTGACCCTGGTTCCAAAATTGTCTTCTTCGGTTCCGGGCTTCCATTCGTCTTCAGGCGGGCCTGCTTTCTAGGTGGAGAGGGTGCTCGCTTCGAGCAATCCTCCTACGTCAGACATCCCACCAGTTCCCTCTGAGCTGAAGCTGGCAATGACTACCCCCCAGGACTCTGAGATCACAAGGCCCAAAAAATCCCTGTTGAGGGTATTTCCCTTTCTGGGTCTTCTTCGGATGCCCCCACCGAAGAACCCCTCAGAAATGGGCGTATAAGAGGAAACACATGAACTCTCCAGAGGAGTCCCTCACGGAAGATACGGACTACCATGATGGGGAAGGATCCCCATGGTCACCCCCTGATATTCTAGAAATCTTGAAGCAGAGGGGTGACTGGAAGCCCTCCAATCCATCCTCAGAGGAATCTGTATTCCTGCAGGCCTTCTGCTCTCTGCCCACAACTTCTTGGGTGACCACCCCCCCCCCTGGCTGATGAGTTGGTTAAGCTCATCGTACAGCGGGCATGGAAGAACCCTGACTCCGTTGAGGCCATCCCCAGGAGATCAGCTAAGATACTCTCCCATCCAGAGGATCAACCCTGTTGGTCGAGAGGTTTGCCAGTAGACGCTATGGTGGTTGTGGCGGCAGCCACGAAAAAGGACCTTGCAGAGGAAAGTCCTGCTGTTCATCCGCCCAATAGAGCGTTCCAGGCAGTGGACAGGTTAGGGAAGCGAGTTTTTGCGTTAACGTTCTCTGAACTTTGATGCATTTTACGAGGCTCCAGAGCGATCTCATCTCCGAGCTCTCTGGAACCCTCTCGGATCAAGTTTCGGATGGGGCACGTGATAAAGTTGCTTCCCAACTTGCCACCCTATAGTCAGTCGCCAATTCGTCCACAAGGTTGCTGTCCAACGCAACCGGAGCAGCTAGAGCTAAAGGTGCAGGCATAGCTATGAGATGCCATGCCTGGATTCGCATGTATGACCTCGCAGACTCTTTCAAGTCTTCCTTTTTAAAAGCCACTATCGAACCATCAGCTTTGTTCGGTGCCAAGGTCAAGGATACATTAGCCAAGTGTGAACAGGACGAGAAGACCTTGTCTGCCATAGGTCTGTGTTTTTCCAAACCTCAGCGTTCCTTCTCCAGAAACCAGAGGAGTGGAAAGATGTGGCACAAGAAGTCTCAAGGTCCTTTCCGTGACGCCCATGGTGAGGACTCCTCCAGAGGAAGAGGCGGTTCCAATAATGGAAGACTCCCCTTTCGGGGCAGAGGGGTTCCCTGATATCAGGACTCCAGAAATTCTTTCTCAGGAAAACTGTATCAGCACTCCTGAAGCGTTGCCCGATTGCTTTCCTCTGGAAGCAGTCAGGGCGCATTTCTCTCTGCACCAAGCTGCCTGGCTTTCCATTACAAACGATCAGTGGGTGCATAGAATAATTTCCAGAGGCTATCACATTCCCCTAATCTGTTATCCAAGACCTCCGAAATTCCTTCTGATGTTCCACCCAGTCAAATGGAGGAGGCAGCTTCCGAAGTACGAAAGCTATGTCAAAAATGAGTCATCTAACAAGTCCCCCCAGACCGGTGTGGATCAGGGTTTTACTTAGGATTCTTTTTATTGCCAAAGAAGACCGGGGACTGGAGGCCCATTTTGGATCTCGGCCAGCTAAACAAATCAGTGGTTCAGGCCAAGTTCCGCATGGTCAATTCAATCCATCCTCCCCTTTCTGCAGGAGGGTGTGTGGATGTGCTCGTTAGATCTCCGGGATGCATATTACCACATCAAAATGGACAAGCACTCCAGGAGTCTGCTTCGCTTCCGGCTGGGAGCTATTCACTACCAATTCGGAGCCCTGCCATTCGGTCTCTCGACGGCCCCCATTGTGTTCACAATATGCCTAGCAGTGGTCACAGCTCAACTGAGACTTAGGGATTCCAGGTGTTTCCGTATTTAGACAATTGGCTTCTCTCCGCCCCCACCAAGCGGCTTCTGGTCAGGACCTTCCGCTGCACTCTAGTTCTAGTGGAGTTGCTGGGCATCACCATCCATTGGGAAAAATCCAACCTTCAGCCCTTACAACAATTGGAATTTATATGGGCATTATTCAACACTCAATCAAGTCTGGTCTCTTTTCCCCCTCACAGGCTTCAGAAATTAAGGGCACAAGTTCAAGTGATAATCTGTCGAAGAAAGGTGTCTGCAAGGAAAGTTCTTCAGGCTCTGGGGTCTATGGCAGCAGCCTTCCCAATTGTTCCCCTAGCCAGATTACACATGAGACTACTACAATGGCTCCTTCTGTCCCAATGGATATCCAATCTTCATCCCTTGAGCTCACAGATTCTCATCACCAACACCTGCAGACAAGATGATCTGTGGTGGATGAGTACAGACGAATATCTTTGGTGTCGCCTCTTCCAGGCTCCCCAACCCAGTGCCATGGTGACCACGGACGCTTCCCTGATAGGGTGGGGGGTCACTTCCAGGCAAGGTCAGTCCAAGGCATGTGGTCCAGCATAGAGGTCAACTTGCATATCAGTGTCCTGGAGTTAAGAACGGTGTTAATCGGAGTTGCAAGTATTCCACCCGCTCTTTCCATCCGGAAAGATTGCTATCCAGTCGGACAACATGCCCGATGTCCTTCAAGGATGCATCTGCAGTCATAACATATGGGTTGTCCTGCCTCAGGCAGCCCTTCGGTCGGCCGGATTCCAAAGTCTGGGTCTGGCCTCGGCTGATGACGCACTTTCCCCGACGTCAGAGCGTCTGGGGTATAAAAGCATCAGCCGACGCCATTTTCCTCAGTCTTTCTTGCCGCGCGGTGCCCGAAGCAGAAGCTGTTCGCAAGTGCCGGTCGGTCAGATCCAGTGAATTCAGCTACCGAAGACTTCGAAAAAGCTAAGTACCCCGTTGGGGACTCTTTCTTGCCTCAGCCGATGTCAGACAAAATTAATAATTGTTTAACTTGTGGGAAACAAATACCTCATAAGGATTTCCATTCCTACTGCCTTCCTTGCTTGGGCCCAGACCACGACGTATCGGCCTGTTCAGCCTGTGCTTCCTTCAACCGACGAACTCTTAGACGTCGGTCGGAGTTTGCAGAGGAATTTTTTGGGGCCAATTTTGCATATAAAATGCCGTCGGAGACTCCGACTTCGCATTTAGTGAAAAAAACGGAAGGACAAGGACCGACACTCGCGGCCCGCGGTTTCGGCTGAAACCACGGTAAAGCCTACCGCGAGTGTCTCGGTTTCGGCTGAAACCGAGTCCTCGGAGATTCCTTCTACCGAAACCATTCAACCATCCACCGCGGCCCGGGAGGCCCCGGCTGAGTCGGTTACCGAACTACCTACCGAAACCAGTGTCCAGGAAATGTCCGACACTATACCTTTGGACATTTCTGCTCCTGCACGTGGGGCAGCTAGGCCCCCTGCTTCCATGTCCATTAAGGCCTTTTCTAGGGCTAAAGCTGCTAAACTTTCTAAAGCTTTGCCTCCCAAGACTACCTCCCAGAGGCCTACCTCTAGTTCACAGATCCTCAGCCTTGCAGAGGACCTTATTTCTTTAATTAGGGGTTCACAACCTCACCCAGACAGGGCCTCTCAACCTCCACCAGACAAAAGGCCCAGGACTGACCCCTCTGACCTACACTCTTCAGATGAGTCCACGGATGGCTCTGAGTTGTCAGACCACCAGGAGGAGGCTTATTCGCCCTATGAGGATTCTGATGCTGAAGAATCTATTCCTTCGGCCTCCCCTCCTGAAGAGTTTTCCTTTGGTGAGACTCTACACTCCTTGAGAGAGCATTTTCAATGGCAAGGTCAGGAATTCTCTGATTCTAGAAAAAGATTAAGGACCTTTTTACATCTGCCTCAGCATAGGCCCTTAGCTAAACCTCCTGTTCTGAATGTAATTGATGATGTGTACAATGATGTCAGTACAGTACCTGATACTCTCCCTCCGGCCCCTGCCAAGCCTGATAGATACTACAGGGTCCCGGATTCCCATTACCATCTGTATAAAGCACATTCTGCAGACCCAGAAACTATTTCTCAGAGCCCTAAAGGGATTGCAGCCGACACAGCCAAAAATCCTCTACCCTTCGAAAGAGAGTCTAGAGCTTTAGAGAGATGGGGAAAGAAGGTATATACTTCTGCAACTCTTTCTGTCAGGGCATTAAATTGTCAGTGTCATATGATACAGTACCAAGAGTATTTATTAGATGAACTGAATAAGAAACTTTCATCTCCTGAACCCCTTGACCGTAAATCCCTGCAGGATTTGGTACACAACTCACAGCAGGTTAGTAATCATTTCTTAAAATGTGGCTATGATGCATTGGAGGCTTCATTTAGATCAGCTATGACTGGGGCAGTCATTCGTAGGCATGCCTGGCTGAAGGAACAATCTCTGCCAGACCATGTTAAAGCTAAACTCCTGGATGCTCCAATGGAGAAACAAAATTTATTTGGCTCCTCTGCTCAGGAGGTCTTTAAAAAGTTTGAAGAAAAGGCAAAATCTGTGCAAACAGTTAAGGATTTCCTGCAAGTACAGCCACCTAGATTCAGCAGAAACTGGCCTACGAAGAATTGGTCCTTTCCAGATTCGGACAGAGCCCAGAGAGGCAGGAACAGACGCCCTAGAGGCAGAGGCCAATCGAAGGGCTCCTACAGAGGCCGTCGGTGGCAGCCTGCCAACCAGAGAAGTAGTGCAACAACAACTACTACACCAGGACAAGCTCAATGACTTTACTCTGATTCCGCCTACCAGGGATCAACTGGAAGCACCCTTGGGCGGAGCTGGCTTTATTCTCAAAAAACTGGCATTACATTACAAGGGACACATGGACACTGCAAATAATAGACAAAGGATACAGGTTCCACTTCCACACTTTGCCAAAAAGACACGGAATGCCAAACCTACCACCAAATCAGAGGCCAGAGGCTTTAAGGCAGATCAACAACTTGCTTCAAATGAAAGCTATAGAAAAGGTACCACTTTCAGAACAAGGCCAAGGATTTTATTCGAGACTATTCCTTGTACCAAGAAAAGAAAATCATTGGAGGCCTATTCTCGACCTGTCCGCACTAAATACTTATCTCATTGTCCCAAAATTCAAGATGCTGACCCTGCAGCAACTTCTTCCCATGTTGGGCAAGGAGTCTTGGCTGATGACTCTAGATCTCAAGGAGGCATACCTGCACGTCCCTATTCGACCAAGTTGCAGAAGACACCTCAGATTTCTTGCAGGATCAGAGCATTATCAATTCTCAGCATTGCCCTTTGGCTTATCTACTGCGCCCAGAGTATTCACGAAATGCCTGGCATCAGTAATTGCACACTGCAGACTTCAGGGGATTCAGATCTACCCATACCTGGACGACTGCCTTATACAAGCTGACAACAAGGAAAATTTGATAAAGGACTTGGCTTATGCCATCCACCTGCTACAGGCCTTGGGATACACAGTCAACATCCAAAAGTCAAGACTTGTGCCATCCCAAAGAATAACCTTTTTGGGTGCAGATCTGGACACAACACCCAAATGGCTTTTCTCACAGAAGAAAAACAAAAAACAACTTCCAGATTACTTCATGATGCTGATAAGACAAACTCAGCTTACTGCAAGGAAAATTCTGCAGGCCCTGGGTTACATGGCATCCTGCATAATTCTGATACCACAGGCCAGGCTGCATATGAGAAAATTACAATGGTACCTCAGGAGTGTATGGTCTCAACACAGTCACAGTCTAGAAGCTTTGATACCAATCATTCCTTGCCTTCAAAAGGAATTTCTGTGGTGGGCTCAGGCCTGCCAGTCCAACAGAGGTTTGCCTTTCAACAAACCAAAAACAAAACAAACCATCACCACGGACGCTTCAGACCAAGGATGGGGAGCACACATGGAGGGCAAATGTATCCAAGGCCTATGGTCTCAAGGTCAGCTACGCATGCACATAAACCAAAAGGAAATGCTGGCAGTGATGAATGCAATCGAGGCTTTCAAACCTTTCCTCCATCAAAGCCACCTGCTAATAAGGACTGACAACACCACTGCCATGTGGTACATAAACAAGCAAGGGGGCACACACTCCTACCCTCTCTGCTGACTGGCTATGAATCTATGGGAACTATGCCTGAACCTCAATATCCAACTACAGTCCCAGTTCGTGCCAGGAAAAGAGAATACACTGGCAGACAGCTTAAGCAGAACTACCATGGATGCACACGAATGGATGCTGCACCCAGACATCTTCCAATTCATAGCAAAGGAATGGGGAATGCCAGAGATAGATCTGTTCGCCTCCCCTCTCAACCATCAACTGAAGACATTCTGCTCAAGGACATACCACCCACAAGCTTGGAGGGTGGACTCTCTCTCTTTCAGCTGGAAAGCCCTAAAAGTAAATGCCTTCCCACCTCTCCCATTAATGTACAAGGTTCTACTGAAGATCAGGGAGGAGCAGCCAAGAGTGATTCTGATAGCTCCAGACTGGCCAAGGCAACACTGGTACCCATTATTGAGAAGCCTGTCTCAGGCAAAGCCATGGCCTCTCTCCCTATGGCCTCTTCTTCTGATGCGGAACAATTTCAAGATTATGCATCCCAACTTGAAAACATTACAGCTAACTGCCTGGAAAATTCCTTAAATCCCAAACAAGATGCCTTATCACAGAGAGTGAAGGACATCATCTTGGAAGATCGCAGGCCTTCTACAAGGAAGACATACTCAGCTAAATGGAAAAGATTTCTCATTTGGAACACATCAAAAGGCTCAGATGTGACAGTGGCAAGCATGACACATATTCTGGAATACTTAGCAGAATTGTTCCACAATGGCCTGTCCTATTCTTCCATTAAGATTCATGCCTCAGCAATTTCAGCAGAATACAGTGTGGATCCACCTATCTTCTCACACCCTCTCCTCAGGCAATTTCTGAGAGGGATCAAAAATATTAAACCTCCAAGAAAACCCCCTCTACCCGCCTGGGATCTCAACTTTGTGTTGGAGAAACTTAACACTACCTCCATTTGAACCAGCAGCATCAGCGGATCTACAGTTTCTGTCTTGGAAAACTGCATTCCTTCTGGCAATAACTTCAGCAAGAAGAGTATCTGAGTTACAAGCATTAATGGCAGTACAGCCATTTCTTATCTTCAATCAGGACAGAGTTTCACTAAGAACCAATCCTACTTTTATGCCAAAGGTGGTATCTAGGGTAACACCCTGGATATACACAGACAACTACGCTACTACTTGGACAGAACTAAAACTAGCAGAAGAACTGACCAACTATTTGTAGCATATGCTACTGGGGTGCAAGGAAAAGCAATTTCCAAACAGACAATTTCAAAATGGATAGGAAATTGCATTCGATTTTGTTACTCCTTTCATGGAAAGACAGTTCCTGAAAACGTCAGGCCTCATTCCACAAGGGCCACGGCCACCACTACAGCCTTCCTACGAGGGGTGGCTACCAAGGACATTTTAGAAGCTGCTACTTGGAGCTCCGTGCATACATTTGCCAAACATTACAATCTACCTTTATACTCCAGATCCAGAGCAGGTTTTGCTACTGCAGTCCTGCAAGGGATATTAACTACACCATCCTTTTCTTAGTTCCTCCTCCCCCAGATTGGCTATTGTATTCTACCCATATGTTATGACTGCAAATGCATCCTTGAAGGACATAGTACAGTTTTGTACCTACCAGAAATGTAGATGTCCGATAGGTATGCATCTGCAGTCAGGTTTACCCTCCCTCCTACCCCTCAGTGGTATTCCTAGGGTACTTACCCCTCTTTTAGCTAGCTGGGGGAATCTGTTATGGTGTATTTGTTTGTATATACATGTATATTATTTTATAAGTTTGCAAATGTTTGGAACCTTTTTTGCATTTATCCAAATTTAGCCTTCCTAGAGGGCACCTGGGGCAAGAAAAACTGAGGAAAATGGCGTCGGCTGATGCTTTTATACCCCAGATGCTCTGACGTCGGGGAAAGTGCGACATCAGCCGAGGCCAGACCCAGACTTTGGAATCCGGCCGACCGAAGGGCTGCCTGAGGCAGGACAACCCATATGTTATGACTGCAGATGCATACCTATCGGACAGCTACATTTATGGTAGGTACAAAACTGTACTTTGTCTGGTACGTAAACAGGGAGGGACCAAATCCTACCCCCTATGTCACGAAGCTATGAGAATCTGGCATTGGGCGATAGCTTCCAACTTTTTTCTGATTGCAACGCATATCCAGGGGAGCTCCAATGTGACTGCGGACAGGCTAAGCAGATGCATCCTCACGAGTGGTCTCTCAATCCCAAGTGTGAAGGCAGAAATCAACAGCCGTTGGGGCCAGCCATGCTGCGATCGTTTTGCTTCCCCCTCAAACACAAAATGCAGCAGCTACTTTGCCCTCTTTCTCCCTTAGGGGAGTCACCGAGAGACGCTTTGATTCACGATTGGCCCGCGGGTCTTCTTTATGCTTATCCTCCGATTTCTCTGAGGCCCCTTTTTCTAAGGAAAGCTTTTCGGTTGAAAAGCAAAGTGATCCTCATTGCCCCGTTCTAGCCTTGTCAGGTGTGGTTTCCCTTCCTCCGACCTCATCTGTTACAACCTCCTTGGATCCTAGACACTCGTCAGGACCTCATATCTCACCCACAAGGGCTGACTCCACCAAATCTGTCCACTCTCAAACTGACTGCTTGGTTCCTCCACTTCTGTTAGTTGCCAGGCAGGAAACCCTCTCCTCCATCTATTTGTGATATTATCCTGGCCTCCCATAAACCATCCACCAGAAAACTTTACAGGGACAAATGCAAAAGATTCTCTGTCTGGTCACATAATCGGAAGCTAGATCCCTTCTCAGCTCCTGTAGCTACTATTCAGTATCTTGCTGAGTTCGACAGTTGTGCATCAGCTTCCATCATTCGAGTCCATTTATCATCTATTTCCAAATTCCATAATGGTTCAGATTGGAGTCCTGCTCATTTCCCCTCGACTTTGCAAAACCTTCCTCAAGGGAATTTTCCACAGCAGACCTCCCATCAGGCAACCAGTGGAGGCATGGAATCTCTCCCGGGATATTCTTCATGTTTCACTTTTGCAGTCATTACATTTGCGTTATCTGCCTTCAGGTAGCCCTCAGCCTGCCTGAATATCAAAGTCTTGGATTCCTGCGTCAGATGCTGTCTCTTCCATGACGTCAGGTCGTCAGGGGTATAAAATATGCAGCCAACACCATTATATCAGTCTTTCTTGCCACGCGGTGCCCGAAGCAAAAGCAGTTCGCACGTACCAGTTGGCCGACTCCTGAAATTTTTGATTTGGTTTCAGAACCGAAGTCTTCAAAAAAGCTAAGTACCCTGTTTGGTATCCTTCTTGCTCTTAACCGATGTTAGTAAAAGTTAACCAATTGTATTACCTGTGGAAAGCAAATACCTAATAAAGATTTTCATTCGTACTGCATTCCTTGCTTAGGCCCAGATCGCAACGTCTCTCGCTGTCGGTTTTGTGCCTTATTCCACCCCCGGACTATTTGTTCCGTTTTTGCACAAATTATTTTGGTACTCTGTTTAACTGTCCAGAAATGGCTTCGGTAAGGCATCCGACAAAACTTGGAGACAAACCGCATAGGTCCAAAACTGCCGACACTTCCGTTAAGCTGGTCGCCAGTTTGTCAGTACTCAGGTGCTTTTGCAGCCCCTGATACATGCTACTTCAGATTCGCAGGACTCTACCGAGACCCATTCGGAGTCCGGTATGCCATGAGATGCTTCTTCGACTATGGAACTTGCGCATGTCTCTACCTTGAATGGGTCCGGAGCCGCTGTGCAGGCACTGGCTTCTGAGGATGTATTCAGGCCTACTGACTTGCATTTCAAACCGACACCATTTTCTTCAAGGCCTTAAAACTCAACCCACGCCTAGAAAACCAACGTCAAAACCGCATGGTCAGGCCCCTATGCCTAAAAAACAAATGACAAGAATGGCTGAAGACCTTATTATTTTAATTAGGGGAAGCCAGCCTTCACCCTCTGAGACCTAGAACTGATTATCTGAAGTAGCTAACTTCATTTGTGCAGCAACCTATGGGTATCTGAGCCGACTTCGTATCCGAGCCGGCAGTTTTCAACAGCTTAGATCCGAGCTCCTAGCTCCTCCATCACAGCAGACCGCTGGGTGCTTCGCTTCATATCCAGAGGTTACCAGATCCCCTTCTCTTACCCCCCTCTCTTCCCCAAGCACCTCCCCGATGTCCCACCCGATCAGAGGGAGGCCGCAGCTGCGGAAATTCAGCAGCTTCTAGAAAAAAGAGACATCCAACACGTCCCCCCCAGACCAGCTCGGATCGGGTTATTACTCCAGGTTCTTTTTGGTGCCAAAAACGTCGGGGGACTTAAGGCCAATCCTTGATCTCTCCCTCTTGAACCTGTCAGTAACCAAAGAGAAGTTCCGGATGGTCACTCTTCAATCCATTCTCCCCCTATTATGGGAGAACGATTGGATGTGCTCTATCGACCTCAAGGATGCGTACTACCACATTCTCATGGACAGACGATCCAGGAGGTTTCTCCGCTTCCGGCTAGGAGCCAGTCATTACCAATTCAGGGCTCTCCCCTTTGGTCTCACCTCAGCCCCCAGGGTGTTCACCAAAGTGTTAGCGGCCCACCTGAGGCTCCAGGGAATTCAGGTTTTTCTGTACCTGGACGACTGGCTCCTGACCGCCCCGACAAGGCATCTACTCTGTACAGCCAGGAACTATTTTCTTCGCCTTGCTCCCTGGCTAGGGATCACAATAAATATGGACAAATCTTCTCTCACCCCGACTCGGGTCATAGATTTTATCGGGGCCAGGTTAAACACAATCAATCTTGTAGCCTTCTTAACCGCAGAACGACTTTGAACCGTGAGGCTTCATGTGCGGGCCATCCTTCTATCTTCAGCTCCTCCTGCAGAATTGGTCCTGAGGGCTCTAGGCTCAATGGCAGCAGCAATCAACTTATTGCCAATGGCACGTCTGAACATGAGGGTCTTGCAATGGACCCTCCAAGTCCAGTGGTCTTTTCGTCACTACCCTCTGAGTCATCCCATTCCCCTCAGCAGGGCTTGACCTCCACACGGGACGCCCCTTCTCTATGGCTCTTCCCCTTGCCATGGTGACCACAGACTCCTCTCGCCTTGCGTGGAGGGGGGCACTCTTCGGGCAGGACTGTCCAAGGCACGTGGAACAACACAGAGACCTCTTTGCATATCAATGTCCTAGAGATGAGGGCAGTGCTGTTAGAGTTGCAAGCACTTCAGGACCTTCTTCCTGTAGGGACGATTGCGATCCAGACGGACAACATGTCAGTTGTCTGGTACATGAACAAACAGGGGGGAACCAGGTCTTACCCACTCTGTCGAGAGGCCATGAGAGTGTGGGAATGGGCAATCTCCACCAACCGTTTTCTCATTGCAACGCACATTCCGGGATGGTCCAACATCCTGGCGGACAGACTAAGTCACACCATCCTTTCCCCTTACGAGTGGTCTCTCAGTCCGCATGTAGCGAATCAGATTTTTGCCAAGTGGGGGCAGCCCTGTTGCGATCTTTTTGCCTCTCCTTCAAACACCAAATGCAGCAGCTATTTCGCTTTAATTCCCCAAGTGGGGGAATCCCCGAGAGACGCTCTGGTGCATGCTTGGCCTCCCGGTTTGCTTTATGCTTATCCACCTCTCCCCCTGATGCTAAAGTTTCTACAGAAAGCCAGTTGGTTGGGGAGCAGGATTATCCTCATTGCCCCATTCTGGCCTCGTCAAACCTGGTTTCCTTACCTTTGGTGTCATCTGGTGAATCCTCCTTGGATTCTAGATCCCTTGCCGGATCTGATTTCCCACCCTCTGTGACTCCCAATTTCGAACCTGGTCAGTCTCGAGCTCACAGCTTGGATGCTCCAGTTCCACTCGTAGTTAGGACTCCTGGCATCTCTTCCCCAGTCAAAGCTATTCTAGTAGCAGCCCACAAGCCTTCTACTAGGAAAATTTACAGTAGCAAATGGAAACGTTTCTCTATTTGGGCGGAACGTCAAAACCTGGATCCCTTCACAGCTCCCTTGCCTGCTGTGTTAGACTTCTTATCAGGACTGTTTCACCAGGGGGCTAGCTGTTCCACCGTCAAGGTTCAACTAGCAGCTGTCTCTCACTACCATGTCGGACATGATCTTCGTCCCTTGATCACCTCAAAACTGTGCAAGACCTTTCTGAAGGGCACCTTCCTGCTCAGACCTCCGGTAAAGGAAGTGGTACTTCCGTGGGATTTGACTTTAGTGCTTCAGGCCTTGACAGCTTCCCCCTTTGAGCCTGCAGCTTCAGTGGATCTCAAGTATTTGTCTTGGAAGACGGCCTTTCTCGTCGCCATCACTTCAGCTAGAAGAGTTTCTGAACTTCAAGCCCTTTGTGTGAAACCCTCATATCTAACCTTCCGGAAGGATAAAGTTTACCTCAGGACCAATCCCTCTTTTCTCCCTAAGGTTGCTTCTGAGTCAAATATCTGTCAGTCCATTAACCTGCCAGTTTTCTTTCCCAGTTATCAGAACAAAGGGGAATACAAACTACACCTTTTGGATGTGCATAGATTACTTTGATTTTATATTCACAGGACATCTGGTCATAGGCAGTCCGACCAGTTGTTCGTCTCCTTTGCCAAAATGAATTTGGGTAAATCGGTATCTAAAGTCACATTGTCTCGATGGATCTCGCAATGTATTCTTTTGGTTATGAAAGTTGTGGTAGGCCCGCACCTGAGGGAGTCCGTGCCCACTCTACCCGATCTATGTCTACCTCTGCTGCCTTTAGATCAAGGGTATCCTTAGATGATATTTGTTCGGCTGCCACCTGGGCCTCATCTCATACCTTTATCAACCATTATAAGCTGGATATTATCTCCAGAGAGAGAGCATCCTTTGGCTCTGCAGTGCTCCAGAACATCCTTCCATGATGGCCGCCTAAGGTTCAGGTAGCTGGGGACTCTGTCCCATAGGTTGCTGCACAAATGAAGTTAGCTACTTCAGATTAAGAAGTTATGTATTCACCATAACGTTCCATCTGAGTAGATAAACTTCATTTGTCAGCAACCGCCCCCCCCTCCCACCCTCCTTCCCCCTGACCTTTGATTGTTCACATTTGTTGTCTTCAGAGATGGTCTTTGAAATTGATCAGTCTTTAGCAGTTGCTGCTTTGGGGACAAACTTGATCTGAGGTCAGTCAGGGTTTGCAGGGGTTTATGGGTAGGGAGAGGAGCTAGGAGCTCGGATCTAAGCTGTTGAAAACTGCTAGCTCGGATCCGAAGTCGGATCCGATACCCATAGTTTGCTGACAAATTAAGTTTATCTACTCTGATGGAACGTTATGGTGAGTACATAACTTCTTATTCCCTTCTGATTCTTCTGATCAGGATTCTGAAATTTCTGTTTCTTCTGATTACCAGGATTTGCACTTATCTACCTGTGAGGATTCTGATGCAGAGGATTCCATTCCCTCTGCTTCCCCTCCAGAAGATTTTTCTTTTGGTGAAGCCTTGCACACTCTTAGGGAGCATTTCCACTGGGAAAGCCAGGATTACTGTGACTCCAAAAAGAGGCTTAGGGAATTCTTACTCCTCCCTCAACACAGGCCTTTAGTGATCCCTCCTGTCCTGGACATTGTAGATGATGCCTTCTTGGAATCTAGCCTGGCACCAGACAGTTTACCTCCAGCTCCCAGGAAGCCTGACTGGTATTACAGAGTACCTGACTCTCACAAGATGTCCTTCATGGATGCATCTGCAGTCATAACAACTGGGTTGTCCTGTCGTCAGGCAGCCCTTCAGTCGGCCGGATTCCAAAGTCCGGGTCCGGCTTCGGCTGATGTCGCACTTCACCCGACGTCATCTCTGTTGGTCTTCGGGTATAAAGGCATCAGCCGACGCCATTTTCCTCAGTCTTTCTTGCCGCGTGGCGCCCGAAGCAGAAGCTGTTCGCAAGTGCCGGTCGGTCGGATCCAGAGATTACTTCTACCGAATACTACTTCGAAGACTTCTAAAGCTAAGTACCCCGTTGGGGAACCTTTCTTGCCTCAGCCGATGTCAGAAAAAGTTAATAATTGTTTAACCTGTGGGAAACAAATACCTCATAAAGATTTCCACTCATTGTCTGCCTTGTTTAGGCCCAGCCCACGACGTAGCAGCCTGTTCGGCCTGTGCTTCTTTCAACCGACGAACGCTTAGGCGTCGATCGGAGTTTGCAGAACAGTTTTTCGGTTCTGATTTTACGTACATTATGCCGTCGGATCCTCCGACTACCCAATCTACCAAAAAACGCAAAGATAAAGACCGACACTCGCGGTCCGCGGTTTCGGCCGAAACCGAGAAAACTGCTCAAAGTACAGCTGAATCTATCTCTACAACTGAGTCCCCTGCACCCACTCTTGAATCGGCCTCAGAAATTTTATCCACTACGGTGGTTGCCACTGACTTATCAGACACCATTCCCTTGGATGTCTCTACCCCAACACGTGGTGCAGCTAGGCCTCCAGCAGCCATGTCCATTAAGGCCTTCGCCAGGGCTAAAGCAGCCAAGACTACTAAAACAGTGCCTGTTAAACCCCCCACCACCAGGCCCTCTTCTAGTTCTCAAATGCTTACTTTGGCAGAAGATTTAATTTCATTAATTAGAGGATCTCAATCTCACCCAGACAGGGCCTCTCAGCCCCCAGAGAAGAGACCTAGGGCAGAGCCCCCTGAACCAGTGTCCTCTGATGATTCTGCGGATGAATCAGACATAACTGACCAGCCAGAGGCTCCTTTCTCCAATTTTGAAGATTCTGATGCTGAAGAATCCATTCCAGCTGCTTCCCCACCAGAAGAATTCTCCTTTGGGGAAACCTTACATGCCATGAGAGCAGTTCCAATGGCAGCAACAGGATTTTTCAGACTCCAGAAAAGACTTAGGACCTTTCTACACCTTCCACAGCACAGGCCCTTAGCTATACCTCCTGTTCTCTCTGTGGTGGATGATGCTTTCAATGATGTCTGCTCCGCTCCAGATTCTTTACCCCAGCCCCTGCCAAACCAGACAGATTTTACAGGGTGCCAGATACTCATCACCACCTTTACAAGGCCCCACTTGCAGACCCGAAACTATATCCCAGGGTCCCAAGGCAGTAGCAGCGACCATAGCTAAAACCCTATTCCTTCTGAAAGGGAAGCAAGGTCATTAGACAGATGGGGTAAAAAGGTCTACACTTCAGCTACTCTCTCAGCTAGAGCTTTAAACTGTCAGTTTCACATGATGCAATACCAAGAGTTTATGCTTGATCAATTAACTACAAAGCTAACCACTGATGAATCTCTTGATAAGAAATATGTATTAGAAATGGTAAATAACATACAACAGGTTAGTAACCATTCCTTAAAATGTGGCTATGATGCACTGGAGGCTTCATTTAGATCAGCCATGACTGGCACAGTGATAAGAAGGCATGCATGGCTAAAGGAGCAAGCTTTACGGATCATGTTAAAGCTAAGTTGCTAGATGCTCCTATGGATAAGACAAGTTTGTTTGGTACACCTGCCCAGCAGGTGATGAAGAAAATGGAAGAAAAGGCAAAATCTGTCCAAACGGTTAAAGATTTCTTGCAGGTTCAACCCCCAAGGTTTAGCAGGAACTGGCCTGCCAAAAATTGGTCCTTTCCTGACTCCACAAGATCTCAAAGGGGCAGGAATAGACGTTCCAGAGGCAGAAACCAATCCAGAGGAAGAAACCAATCCAGAGGAGGTGCCTACAGAGGACGACAGTGGCAAGGTAACAACAGAGGCACAGACACAACCACTGCCACTACATCAACACAACCACAGTGACTTAACCCTAAATCCGCCTACCAGGGAACAAATAGCAGCTCCTTTAGGCGGAAAGTTAACCCTATTTTCAAAAAACTGGCACTACATAACAAAAGACAAGTGGATTTTACAAACCATAGATCAAGGTTACCGGTTCCACTTCCACACTTTACCAGTCAAAAGAGGAATGCCAAATCTACCTCCAAATCAAAAAACAGAGGCTCTACAGCAGATAATGGAGTTAGCAAACATGAGAGCTGTGGAAAGAGTGCCAACAGCAGAGCAAGGAAAGGGGTTCTACTCCAGACTATTCCTAGTTCCAAGAAAGGAAAAAAGTTGGAGACCAATTCTCGACCTGTCCACCTTAAACACATACATCATTGTCCCAAAATTCAAAATGCTGACCCTACAGCAACTTCTTCCCATGCTGGGCAAGGAGTGTTGGCTGGTAACTCTAGATCTCAAGGAGGCATACCTGCACGTCCCCATTCGACCAATCTGCAGAAGATACCTCAGATTTCTTGCAGGATCAGAGCACTATCAATTCTCAGCATTGCCCTTTGGCTTATCTACTGCCCAGAGTATTCACAAAATGCCTGGCATCAGTAATCGCCCATTGCAGACTACAGGGAATTCAAATTTACCCATACCTGGACGACTGCCTGCTACAAGGGGACAACAAAAGCAAGCTGACAACAGATTTACAAAGGGTCATTTACTTGCTACAAGCACTGGGATACACAGTCAATTTACAAAAGTCAAGGCTAATACCATCCCAAACAAGGACTTTCTTGGGCGCGGAATTGGACACAGTAAAACAAATGGCATTCCTAACTACAGAAAAACAAAAAGAACTCCTCTTTACTTCTTGGCACTAACAAAACTGAACAAGTTAACAGCAAGAAAAGTACTGCAGGCCTTGGGCTTCATGGCATCATGCATAATCTTGGTCCCATTTGCCAGACTACATATGAGAAAACTACAGTGGTACCTAAAGAATTTATGGTCCCAACACAGACACAGCCTGGAAACAGAAATCATACTAATTCCATGCTTAAAACAGGAGTTCCTATGGTGGGCTCAGGCATGCCAGTCAAACCCAGGCCTACCCTTTCGCAGATGTCAAGCAAGCCAGACCATCACAACAGACGCTTCAGACCTAGGATGGGGGGCCCACATGCTGGACAAATGCGTGCAAGGACTCTGGACACAGGATCAACTTCACCTGCACATCAACCTAAAAGAAATGCTGGCAGTAAAACTGGCAATCCAAAAGTTCAAACCATTTCTCAAAGAGGGCCAGTTGATAAGGACAGACAACACCACAGTCATGTGGTACATCAACAAACAGGGAGGCACTCATTCATACCCTCTCTGCAGAATGACTTTGGAGCTGTGGTCCCTGGCACTCAGCTACAACATCCAGTTTCAGGCAATATTTGTACCGGGAAAAGAAAATACTCTAGCAGACATACTAAGCAGAACCACTTCGGATGCCCACGAATGGAAGCTGCACCCGGACATCTTCAAGACCATCTCAAAGAAATGGGGAATGCCTCAGATAGATCTATTCGCATCACCACTCAATCACCAGCTCAAAAAATTCTGCACAAGGACATTCCACCCACTAGCATGGAAAGTGGATTCGCTCTCCTTCAGCTGGAAAGGCCTAACAGCATATGCATTTTCACCTCTTCCCTTGATACACAAAGTACTACTAAAAATCAAGGAAGAACGTCCAAGGATAATCCTGATAGCTCCAAACTGGCCAAGACAACACTGGTACCCACTACTGAGGAGCATGTCTCGGAACAATATGTGGCCTTTGATGTTAACTCAGAACAACTACAGCATCATGCATCCAAACCTAAAAACGCTGCAACTGACTGCATGGAACATCACATAGCAGCAGCTAACCCAGAACTCTCCCAAAGAGTTAGACATTATTCTTGAAGCACGCAGACCTTCAACAAGAAGGAACTATGCTGGAAAATGGAAAAGGTTTGTCATTTGGAGTACTGAAAGAGGAAAAGATGTGTCAAACATAGATATGCCTAACATTCTGGAGTACCTGGCCGAACTTCTTCATTCAGGCCTGTCCTACTCCTCCATCAAGATACATGCATCAGCTATTTCAGCAGAATACAGCTTTGATCCACCTGTTTTTTCGCACCCTTTGCTCAGGCAGTTCCTCAGAGGAATCAAGAATGTAAAACCTCCAAGGAAACCACCATTACCAGCTTGGGACTTAAACTTTGTGCTAGAAAAGTTGACACTATCACCCTTTGAACCAGCAGCAACAGCAGACCTACAACACCTGTCATGGAAAACTGCTTTCCTACTGGCAATTACTTCAGCAAGGAGGGTTTCAGAACTACAGGCCTTAATGGCGGTGCAACCCTTCCTAATCTTCCACCAAGATAGTGTCCCCATGAGAACTAATCCTACATTTATGCCTAAGGTGGTATCCAGAGTGTCTTTAAACCAGGCAATCCACCTACCTACCTTCTTTCCCAACCCACAAAACAGAGGGGAAAGAATACTGCATACCTTGGATGTACATAGACAGCTACACTACTACTTGGACAGAACAAAAAATAGCAGAAAGACTGACCAACTTTTTGTAGCCTATGCAACAGGAAGGGAAGGAAAAGCTATTTCCAAACAGACAATCTCCAAATGGATAGGAAATTGCATACGATTCTGTTACTCCTGCCATGGAAAACCAATTCCACAGAACATAAGACCTCATTCTACAAGGGCAACAGCCACTACCACAGCCTTCTTACGAGGAGTGGCAACCAAAGACATTATTGAGGCGGCTACTTGGACCTCCGTGCATACATTTGCCAAGCATTATAATTTGCCTCTATATTCAAGATCCCGAGCAGGGTTTGCCACTGCTGTACTGCAAGGGATCCTAAACACACCATAATTTACTTTTATCCTCCTCCCCTAGTTGGCTATGGTATTCTACCCAGTTGTTATGACTGCAGATGCATCCATGAAGGACATAGTACAGTTTTGTACCTACCATAAATGTAGATGTCCGAACTGGATAGCATCTGCAGTCAGGATTACCCTCCCTCCTTCCCCTCTGTGGTACTCCTAGGGTGTTTACCCTCCTAATAGCTAGCTGGTGGGGGGGGAGTCTTTTATGGTGTATTTGTATATATGTACATACATGCTTATGTTTGTGTTTACCTCTATCTTTTTGGAAACATTGGCATCTATCCAAAATTTTAGCCTTCAAGAGGGCTACTGGCATCTGGGGCAAGAAACACTGAGGAAAATGGCGTCGGCTGATGCCTTTATACCCGAAGACCAACAGAGATGACGTCGGGTGAAGTGCGACATCAGCCGAAGCCAGACCCGGACTTTGGAATCCGGCCGACTGAAGGGCTGCCTGACGACAGGACAACCCAGTTATGACTGCAGATGCTATCCAGTTCGGACATCTACATTTATGGTAGGTACAAAACTGTACTTTCCTCTTCTAGAATCTTACTGCGGACCCAGAGACCATTTCCCAAGTACCTAAAGGCGTTAAGGCTACTACTGCCAAAAACCCTACCCCCTCTGATAGAGATTGCAGGGTCTTGGACAGATTGGGTAAGAAGGTATACACTTATGCTACTTTGGCCATTAGGGCCTTAAACTGCCAGTTTCATATGTTAAAGTATCAGCAGCGTATTATGGGACTACTTAAACAGAAAATGATGTTGATTCCTGACTGTGCTGAAAATAAAGAATTACAGGATTTAATGCATTCTGCTGAACCAGTTGGTAAACATACTTTGCAATGTGGTTTTGACTCTTCATTAGCATCTTGCAGGGCTGCTGTCACTGTGTCTGTACTTAGAAGGCATGCTTGGCTTAAGGAGCAAAATTTGCCAGATCATGTTAAAGCTAAATTACTGGATGCTCCCTTAAACCAAGACCGCGTGTTTGGCAACAAAGCAGAAGTTGTCCTTAAAAAGATGGAGGAAAAAGCTAAATCTATGCAAACTGTTAAAGATTTCCCACAAGTACAGCCTCCCAGATTTAGTAGGCATTGGCCTTCTAAGAATTGGTCCTTTCCTGTCTCTCCCAGGCCTTCTAAGTCCAAACCCAGGAACAGCAGACCACGTAGGCTATAGTCTCAAGGTACTCACAGGCCTAAGCAGTGGGGGGCTCCCACTTCCAAAACTGGAAGTAGTAAGACACCCCCCCCCCCCCATGGAAAAATGTCACAATGACTTGACCTTAAACCTTCCAAGCCCTGCTCAACTGCCTGCTCCCTTAGGGAGAAGGATCGCCCTGCATGCAAAAAACTGGGAACTCATTACCCAGGACACATGGGTTTAAAATATAGTTTTCCTAGTATACATATTCCACTTCCACACCTTACCAACCCCAAACGGTTGGCCAGGCCTACCCCAAAATCAGTGGGCAGAGGCTCAACAGCAGGTTCTCTCTTTTCTAAGTTTCAGGGCTATTCAACCTGTCCCAGCAGAAGAAAGGGGACAAGGTTTTTACTCAAGACTTTTCCTGGTACCCAGAAAAGACAGCTCCTGGCGTCCTATCCTGGACCTCTCTATTCTAAACACCTTTTTGGTAATCCCAAAATTCAAAATGCTAGCACTTCATCAGCTGCTTCCTATGCTAGGCAAAGATGCCTGGTTGGCAACCTTAGACTGCCCATTCCAATAAGGGAATCTTCCAGGAAATACCTACGCTTCAGAGCAGGCTCCATGCAGTATCAGTTTTCTGCACTTCCCTGTGGCTTATCTACTGCGCCCAGGGTATTCACAAAGTGTCTAGCTCCAGTCATTGCATTTTGCAAAGAAATATTCAAATATGCCCATACCTGGACGATTGTCTAATTCAGGCAGAAAGCCAGGGCATGCTACTAAAACATCAGGCATTTGTAAAGAAACTTCTAACCTCACTGGGGTACACCATAAATGAAAAGAAATCTCATCTAGTACCCTGCCAACAAATTGTATTCCTGGGAGCAAGCTTGAACATAACTTCCCAGATAGCTTACCGTCACGCCAGAGAAACAAGTTTATTTGACAGCCTTCTTCAAACTACTGGCCACAAAGACCGAGCTATCTGCAAGGAAAATACTGCAAGCCATGGGGTTCATGGCCTCTTGCATTCTACTAATTCCATATGCAAGACTGCATATGAAGAAACTACAATGGTATCAACATTCTCAGGACCTGGAATCAGTGGTTCCTATCATTCCTTGTATAAAGACAGAGTTCCTTTGGTGGGCAGAGGCCTGCTACCACAACAAGGGGCTCGCATTTACTCTACCCCCTGCCACCCAAACCCTAACAGACGCATCAGACTATGCATGGGGGTGATCACTTGGCAGGGCAGTGCATTCAGGGCAAATGGAACCTGAGTCAGATGCACCTGCATATCAGTCAGAAAGAAATGTTAGCTGTACAGAATTCCCTGACAGCCTTCAAGGACCACATTCTTCCAGGACAGTTGTTGGTAAAGACAGACTACACCACTGTTATGTGGTACATAAACAAGCAGGGGGGAAGTCGCTCCTACCCTCTCTGCAGGCTAGCCATGGCTCTGTGGAACACAACCTTGAGCTACCAAGTTCACCTACAAGCTCAATTCCAGCCAGGCAAGCTAAACTCACTGGCAGACTACCTAAGCAGAAATCTCATGGACCCACACGAGTTGAAACTGGAACCAAAGATATTCAACCTTTTGAGACACAAATGGGGAATCCAGAGATTTACCTGTTTGCCTCCCCTCAGAACTACCACTTGGACAAATTCTGCACAAGAACTTCCCACAGTCAAGTTTGGAAAGTGGATTCCCTGTCCTTCACCTGGGAAAGTCTCTCAGTTTATGCTTTTCCCCTTCTCCCTCTCCTCTTGAAAGTTCTGCTAAAGATCAAACAGGGAAAACCAAGGACAATACTGATTGCACCAGAATGGCCACACCAGCACTGGTACCCCTTCTTGCGCAGTATGTCACTGCTGAAACCATGGCACCTGCCTCAGACCCCTTCCCTGCTGTCTCAGCAGGAGGGCCAGATTCTGCACCCCCAGCTTCAAACCCTGAACCTTGCAGCCTGGCTAATTCCTTGAGCTTTCAGTAGCATCCCTGAGTAAGCAGGTGCTAGATGTCATTCTGGAGGCAAGGAGGCCAAGTACTAGAAAATCCTATGCTGAAAAGTGGAAAAGATACTGTTCCTGGAACCAGACTCTGGGGATGGGCACAACGGTGCCCAGCTTACCGCATATTTTTCAGTACTTAACAGAGATGCTCCACAAGGGCCTTTCCTTCTCGTCAATTAAAATTCATGCCTTTGCCATTTAGGCACATTATAATACTGAGCCACCCCTCTTCTCTCACCCCGTGCTAAAGCAGATGTTCATCGTGCTATACTGCTGCAGTCATCACACTTGGGTTATCCTGTCGTCAGGCAGTCCCGCAGTCGGCCGAATCCCAAAGCCTTGGTCCGACGTCGGTTGTCGCTTCTACCCTGACGTCAGTGCGACAGGGGTATAAAGAGGCAGCCGGCGCCATTTTCTTCAGTCTTTCTTGCCGCGCGGTGCCCAAAGCAGAAGCAGTTCGCAAGTGCCGGTCGGCCAGCTCCTGAGATTTTCGAATCGAATTTCAGCCCGAAGTCTTCTCTAAAGCTAAGTAACCCATTGGAGAAACTTTTCTTGCCTCAGACCGATGTCAGACAAAGTTAATAATTCCATTTCTTGTGGGAAGCAAATACCTCTTAAGGATTTTCATTCTTATTGTATTCCTTGCCTAGGCTCAGACCACGACGTCTCGGATTGTGGGTTTTGTGCTAGGTTCAACAAACGTACAATTAAGCGTCGGGCAGATTTCGCCCAGCACTATTTTGGCAGAAAATTTAACTATTGCATGCCGTCAGAGCAACCGACATCAGCAATGTTTAAAAAACGCAAGGATAAGGACAGACAGCCAAGGCCAAGACCAGTTACAGAGGCCTCAGCCAGGCCTGACACCGGTTCTCCGGTTTTCAGTGAGGCGCCTATGCAGCCCTTGACTACCGCTGATTCAGAAATTGACGGCCTCCCAGACCGAAGCAGCTGGGCCTCAGGAACCGGTTCCACCTCACCCCTCGGACGCCAGCCCTGACGGTGATCCGGAAATTTTGGATAGGCCTTCGGTTTCTGAAGGTGTCTTCAAACCGACAACTATCTCTACTAAGTCATATGCTAAAGCTCCCTTGAAAGTTAAGAAACCGTGTACACACACACCCCCCTCAGGCCTCTATGCCTAAAAAGCAGATGCATAAGATGGCTGAGGATTAATTACCCTTATCAGGTGATCCCAACCCCCACCTGACAAAAGGCCTAGACTGGAGGAAGATTATCCTTCCTCTGACCAAGCATCCCTTTCCTCAGGCAACTCTGAGGACCAGGATTACTCCTTCCCTCCTTATGAAGACTCAGATGCTGAAGAGTCCATTCCCTCTGTCTCCCTCCCTGAAGACTACTCTTTTGGGGAAACTTTACACACCTTGAGGGAACACTTTCACTGGGAAGGCCAAGATTACTCTTGACTCTAAGAAAAAGACTCTGAGTTACTTCTTCCACAGCATAGACCCCTAGCAATTCCTCTAGTTTTATACATTTTGGATGATGTTTACTCCGAATCTAGTCTAACCCCAGATTCCTTACCTCCAGCACCAGCTAAGCCAGACAGATACTACCGAGTTCCTGATACTCATAAGTTTCTATATAAAAGTCCTACTGCAGACTCAGAAACCATTTCCCAGGGTCCCAAAGGGGTTAAGGCCTCTACTGCTAAGATTCCACTTCCTTCTGAGAGAGATTCCAGAGCATTGGAAAGTTGGGGAAAGAAAGTGTATACGTCTGCCACTTTGGCTATGAGGGCCTTAAACTGCCAATTCCACTTGCTAAAATACCAACAGTACTTGATTACACAGTTAAAACAGAAAATGATCCCTCAGACAGATCAACCTGATTTCAAAGAGATGCAGGATTTGCTGCATGCAGCAGAACAGGTGGGAAAGCATACCTTACAGTGTGGTTTTGATTCATTAGAAGCCTCATTGTAGAGCAGCTGTCACAGGGTCTGTAATACGTAGGCATGCTTGGCTTAAAGAACAAGCCTTACCAGAATATGTCAAAGCAAAGTTATTGGATGCTCCATTGCAGAAAGATGTGTTATTTGGTGTCAAAGCAGAGGAAGTTTTAAAGAAAATGGAAGAAAAGGCAAAATCTATGCAAACAGTTAAAGATTTCTTACAGGTACAACCTCCTCGTTTCAGCAGAAACTGGCCTTAAAAAAACTGGTCCTTTCTTGCATCAGACAGACCCCAAAGAGGTAGGTACAGACCCCCAAGGGGCAGAGGCCAGCCACAAGGTTCTTTCAGGCCTAGACAATGGCAAACACCATCTCAGAGGGGGAGACGAAAGATCTCAACCCTTCAGGAAACAAACACAATGACTTCCCTCTTCGCCTGCCAAGCAAAATTGCCCTGGCAGCACCTTTGGGAGGAAAACTGGCTTTATTTCCACAAAATTGGCACATCATAACAAAGGACAAATGGGTTCTGGATATTATTACCCGAGGCTACAGATTTCATTTCCACACTTTACCACGGGTGAGAGGCATGCCAAATCTGCCTCCAAACCAATGGGCAGAGGCACAAGCGCAAATTTCGGCTCTCGTGGATATGAAAGCAATTCAGAAGGTACCTACAAAAGAGCAAGGTCAAGGTTTTTACTCAAGACTATTTCTAGTCCCAAGAAAGGACAAAGCCTGGAGGGCCCATCTTAGACCTCTCAATTCTAAACACATACCTGGAGGTACCCAAATTCAAAATGCTCAAACTTCAGTAGCTTCTTCTCATGTTGGGCAAGGAGTCTTGACTGGTAACGTTGGACCTCAAAGAGGCATACCTGCATGTCCCTATCAGACAAGATTGCAGAAGATACCTCAGATTCCTGGCAGGTACAACGCATTATCAATTCTCTGCATTGCCCTTTGGCTTATCTACTGCGCCCAGAGTATTTACGAAATGCCTGGCAGCAGTAATTGCATATTGCAGACAACAAGGAATACAAATTTACCCATATCTGGACAACTGCCTGATCCAAGCGGACAGCAAGGATATTCTATTACAGCATCTGGCATTTGTAATAAAGCTGCTCAGTTGCCTAGGGTACACAGTAAACAAAAAGAAATCAAAGCTAAGACCCTCGCAACAAATAATATTCCTGGATGCCAGCATAAATACAATGGCCCAGATGGCTTTTCTCATGCCAGACAAACAACATTCACAGACAACTACGTTATTGCTTGGATAAGACAATGACCTTCAGAAAAACTGACCAACTCTTTGTTTCCTATGCTGCAGGTTCACAAGGAAAGGCTATTTCAAAACAGACCATCTCCAAATGGATAGCACATTGTATCCGCTTTTGCTACTCACACCATGGGATAGCAGTGCCTGTTAATATTAGGTCCCATTCTACCAGGGCTACAGCAACCTCAGCAGCCTTTCTCAGGGGGGTTCCAACCAAGGACATTCTGGAGGCAGCTACTTGGAGTTCAGTGCACACCTTTTCCAAGCACTACCACCTTCCTTTATACTCAAAAAACAGAGATAGTTTTGCCACTGCAGTACTGCAGGGCATCCTTGCTTTGCCTAACCCAGTTTAGTACCAGCCACCCATCATCCATAGCTTTGGGATTCAACCCAAGTGTGATGACTGCAGCAGTATAGCACGATGAACATAGTACAGTTTTGTACCTACCATAAATGTAGATGTTCGAGTGTGTATACTGCTGCAGTCCAGGTTACCCTCCCCCCATCCCCTCTTCATACCAGGGTGTCTGTTATAGCTCCACGTTCATCAATCAGTTGGATGCATGTCTATATGGTGTATTTGCTAACAGCTAGTACCATTGTTTATCTATTAAGGTATTTTTGCATAGCTTTTGTATTGCCTTCCTAGTTGGGGGCACCTGACATCTGGGACAAGAAAAATTGAAGAAAATGGCGTTGGCTGCCTCTTTATACCCCTGTCGCACTGACATCAGGGAAGAAGCGACGACAACCGACGCCGGACCAAGGCTTTGGGATTCGGCCAACTGCGGGACTGCCTGAAGACAGGATAACCCAAGTGTGATGACTGCAGCAAGTATATACACTCGAACATCTACATTTATGGTAGGTACAAAACTGTACTTTCCTCGGAGGGCCCAAAAATTTAAGACCTCCCAGGAGAGCCCTTACTCCAGCCTGGGACCTTAAATTTGCATCGGAAAAGCTCACTCTACCTCCTTTTGAGCCAGCTGCAACTGCAGAGTTGAAATTCCTTTCTTGGAAAACAGCCTTACTTCTAGCCATCACTTCAGCAAGAAGAGTATCTGAATTACAGGCCCTCATGGCAGTGGAGCCCTTTATCATCTTCCATGCAGACAGGGTTTCCCTCAGGGCCAATCCTTCCTTTATTCCCAAGGTGGTGTCTAGTGTGGCCCTTAATCAGTCCATTCATTTGCCTACTTTTTTTCCCAAATCCACAAAACAAAGGAGAAAGAATACTGCACTCTTTGGACGCGCACAGACCATTTAGATTTTATTTGGGCAGGAGTAAGCCTCTCAGAAAATCTGAACATCTGCTAGTTGGCTTTGCTGCAGGGGCAGAAGGGAAGGCCGTTTCAAAGCAAACCATTTCTAAGTGGATAGCCCATTGCATTAATTTCTGCTATAAGCACCATGGAAAACCTACCCCACAGGGGGGTAAGATCACATTCCACCAGGGCGGCATCTATATGTACAGCCTTTCTCAGAAGTATCCCTACCAGGAACATCTTAGAAGCTGTTATCTGGAGCTCTGTACATACCTTCAAGCATTACCACATGGCTATTTTTTCTAAATCCAGAGCTGGTTTTGCAGGGCTTAATAGCTGGTCCTAATGCTCTCTAACTTCCTCTTCCCTTACTTAGCTTTTGGAATCAACCCAAATGTAATGACTGCATCAATGAAACACGAAAAATATAGTACAGATGTTCTTTGTGTTTCACTGTTGCAGCCATTACATTTGGGTAATGTGCTTGCAGGTTTGCCCTCACTCGGCCTGATTAACCAAGTCTTGTGTCCTCCGTCGGTTGCTGTCTCTTCTTCCCTGACGTCAGGTCGTCAGGGGTATAAAACATGCAGCCGACGCCATTACATCAGTTTTTCTTGCCGTGCGGTGCCTGAAGCAGAAGCAGTTCGCAAGTGCCAGTCGGCCGACTCCTGAAATTTTCGTTTTCGAGTTTCAGAACCAAAGTCTTCCACTAAAAGCTAAGTGCCCCGTTCGGGAAAGTTTTTCTTGCTCCTTTCCGATGTCAGTAAAAGTTAATAATTGCATTACTTGTGGAAAGCAAATACTTCGTAAAGGTTTTCAGTCGTACTGTATTCCTTGCCTAGGCCCTGACCACGACGTACCTTGCTGTCAGTTTTGTGCTTTATTTAATCAGCGCACTATCAGTCGTCGGTATATTTTTGCCTCTAAGTATTTCAGTTCTCAGTTTAATTATCCAGAAATGTCGTCGGTTAGCCGTCCGACTACCGAGATTCTGAAAAAAACGCAAAGATAGACAGGCCGCCGACGTCCAAAACTGCCGACGACGCTTCTCTTAAGCCAGTCGCCGGTTCGCCGCTACTCAGTGAGGCGCTTTTGCAGCCCCTGATACCTGCTACTTCTGATTCGCAGGCCTCTACTGAGACCCATTCAGAGTCTGGTACGCCGCCAGATGCTTCCATCTATGGAACCCGCGGATGTCTCTACCTTGGATGGGTCCGGAGCCGCTGTGCAGGCACCGGCTTCTGAGGGTGTATTCAGGCCTACGGACTTGCATATTAAATCGCCATCTCCTTCATTACTAAAGCCTAAATCTCGGTCCATGTCTAAAAAAACGACGCCCAAGCCACATGCTCAGGCCTCCATGCCTAAAAAACAAATTATAAAAATGGCTGAAGTACTAACTCTAATCAGGGGTAGCCACCCCCTCCCCCCAAGAGGCCTAGGGCTGAGCTTGATTATGAATCTTCTGATCAGGATTCTGTTTTTTCTGACTCCTCTGATGACCTGGATTGGTCTTTACCTACTTATGAGGATTCTGATGCAGAGGACTGCATTCCCTCTGCTTCCCCTCTAGAGGATTTTTCTTTTGGGGAAACCTTACATACTCTAAGGGAGCATTTTCACTGGGAAAGCTAGGAATTTTCTGATTCAAAAAAGAGGCTTAGGGATTTCCTTCTCCTACCTCAGTATAGGCCTTTGGCTATTCCTCCTGTACTAGACATTGTTGATGATGTTTTCTTAGAATCCAGTTTGGCCCCTGATTCCCTGCCTCCTGCTCTCAGTAAACCTGACTGATACTACAGGGTCCCTGAGTCACGCAAGTTCCTTTTGAAAAATCCTATTGCAGATCCAGAGACTATTTCACAGGGGCCCAAGGGCATTAAGGCTTCTACTGCTAAAAATCCTACCCCTTCTGATAGAGACTCCAGGGTTTGGATAGATGGGCTAAAAAGGTTTAGACTTCAGCATCCTTGGCAATTGGAGCTTTAAACTGCCAATTTCATATGTTAAAATATCAACGTGTTATTGGACTGCTTAAACAGAAAATTATGTTGATTCCTGACTGTAGAAAATAGACTTACAGAATTTAATGCATTCTGCTGATAAAGTTGGAAAACATACTTGGAAATGTGGTTTTGATTCTTTAGAGGGCTCTTGCAGGGCTGCTGTTACTGGGTCTGTGCTTAGAAGGCATGCTTGGCTTAAGGAGCAATCTTTGCCTGTTCATGTTTAAGCTAAATTGTTGGCTGCTCCTTTAAAGCAAGACTACTTTGTGTGGCAACAAGGCTGAAGTTCTTAAAAAGATGGAAGATAAAGCTAAGTCTATGCAAACTGTTAAAGATTTTTTTACAAGTTTAGCCTCCTAGATCTAGCAGGAACTGGCCTTCTAAGAATTGGTCCTTTCCACCCCCTTCCAGGTCTTCTCAAGCCAAACCCAGACACAGCAAAAACCCCAGATTTCAGTCCCAGGGGACTCAGAACTAAGCAGTGGGGGGCCTCCACTTCCAAGTCTGGGAATAACAAGACACCCCCTATGGTAAACTGTCTCAATTACTTCCTTTTGAAATTCCAAGCACTTATCTTCTGACTACCCCTTTGGGGGGGAAAGATTGCTCTTCATGCAAAGAACTGGGAACTCATTACCCAGGACAAATGGGTTTTAAATGTAGTGTCCCGGGGATACAGATTTCACTTCCACACATTGTCAACGCCAAGTGGGTGGCAGAACCTACCTCCAAATCAGTGGGCAGAGGCTCAAAAACAAGTACTCTCTCTCTTAAGGATAGGGGCTATTCAGCTAGTACCAGAAGAGGAAAAGGGACAAGGTTTCTACTCCAGACTTTTCCTGGTACCCAGAAAAGACAAATCATGGCATCCAATCCTGGACCTGTCTACTCGAATAAACACCTTTCTGGAGATTCCACAATTCAAGATGCCGACTCTTCAACTATTACCTATGCTAGGCAAAGATGCCTGGTTGGCAACACTAGATGTAAAAAGCATACCTGCACATCCCAATCAGTGAATCTTTCAGAAGTTACCTACGCTTCAAAGCAGGCTACATGCACTGTCAGTTCTCTGCACTGCCCTTTGTGAATACCCCGGGCACAGTAGATAAGCCTAAGTGCCTAGCTCCAGTCATTGCATTTTGCAGGCAAAGAAATATTAAAATATACCCATACCTGGATGATTGTCTAATTCAGGCAGAAAGCCAGGACATACTATTAAATCATCTGGCATTTGTAAAGAAATTGCTAACGTCTCTGGGTACACCATAAATGAAAAGAAGTCGCATCTTGTACCCTGCCAACAAATTGTATTCCTGGGAGCAAGCTTGAATACAACTTCCCAGATGGCCTACCTCACGCCAGACAAAGAAATTCAATTGACAGTCTACTTCAAACTACTGGCCACCAAGACCCAGCTGTCTGCAAAGAAAATACTGCAAGCCCTGGGGTTTATGGCTTCTTGCGTTCTACTAATTCCATATGCAAGACTGCATATGAGGAAACTACAGTGGTATCTAAAAAGCCTATGGCGTCAACATTCTCAGGATCTAGAATCCATGATTCCTATCGTACCTTGTCTACAGATAGTTCTTTTGGTGGGCAGAGGACTACCACCAAACCAAGGGACTGCCATTCGCTCTACCCCCTGCCACCCAAACCCTAACAGACGCATCAGACTATGCATGGGGGGCTCACTTGACAGGGCAGTGCATTCAAGGCAAATGGAACCCAAATCAAATGCACTCTCATATCAATCAAAAAGAAATGTTAGCTGTACAGAATGCTCTGACAGCCTTCAAGGACCACATTCTTCCAGGACAACTATTGGTAAAGACTGGCAACACCACTGTTGTAGTACATAATTAAAGCAGGGGGGAACCCACTCATACCCTCTCTGCAGACTAGCCATGGCTTTGTGTAACACAGCCTTGAGCTACCAAGTGCATCTACAGGCTCATTTCCTGTCAGGAAAGCTAAATACACTGGCAGGCAACCTAAGCAGAAATCTCATGGCCCCACACTAGTGAAAACTGGAATCAAAGATATTCAGTATGATGAGAAACAAATGGGAGAGAGAGACTTGTTTGCCTCCTCCAGAACTACCAATTGGACAGATTCTGCACAAGGACTCCCCACAAACAAGCTTGGAAAGTGGTCGCCCTGTCCTTCACCTGGAAAAATCTATCAGTTTATGCCTTTCTCCCTCTGCCTTTCCTCTCCAAGGTACTACTAAAGATCAGACAGGACAAACCAAGGGCAATACTGATTGCACCAGACTAGCCATGCCAGCTCTGGTACCCCCTCTTGCGCAATGTCACTGCTGGCACCATGGCACCTGCCTCAGTCCCCTGCACTGCTGTGGGGCCAGATTCTGCACCTACAACTTCAAAACCTGAACCTGGCAGCCTGAACCTGGCAGCCTGGCTAATTACATGATCTCTCCGTTACTATCCCTCAGTAAGCAAGTGATGGCAAGGAGGCCTAGTACTAGAAAATCCTATGCTGAAAAATGGAAAAGATTCTGTTCCTGGAGCCAAACTCGGGGGGTGGGCACAGCTGCGCCCAATTTACCCCATATTCATCAACACTTAACTGAAACGCTTCACAAGGGCCTTTCCTTTTCCTCCATCAGAATTCATGCCTCAGCCAGTTCAGCTCATTACAACACAGAACCACCCCTCTTCTCTCATCTACTGCTGAAGCAATTCCTCAGAGGGGCCAAAAACTTAAGACGACCCTACTCCAGCTTGGTATTGGAAAAGCTCACTCTACCTCCCTTTGAGCCAGCTGCAAATGCAGAGTTGAAATTCCTTTCTTGGAAAACAGCCTTCCTTCTAGCCATCACTTCAGCAAGAAGGGTGTCTGAATTACAGGCCCTCATGGCAGTGGAGCCTTTCATCATCTTTCATGCTGACAAGGGTGACCTTTAGGACCAATCCCTGCTTCATGCCCAAGGTGGTATCCAGTATAGCCCTTAATCAGTCCATTCGTTTACCAACCTTCTTTACTAATCCACAGGACAAAGGGGAACGAATACTGCACTCCTTGTACATGCACAGACAACTTAGGCTTTGCTTGGACAGGACTAAGCCTCTCAGAAAATCTGAACAGCTGCTGGTTGCATTTGCTGCAGGGGCAGAGGGGAAGGCTTTTTCAAAGCAAACCATTTCTAAGTGGATAAGCCATTGCATTCATTTCTGCTATAAGCATCATGGGAAACCTACTCCACAGGGGATAAGACAGCATTCAACCAGGGCTGCATCTACTTCTACAGCCTTTCTCAGAGGTGTCCCTACCAGGGATATCCTAGAAGCCGCTACCTGGAGTTCTGTACATACCTTCACCAAGCATTACCACTTGCCAATTTATTCTAAATCCAGAGCTGGATTTGCCACTGCAGTCTTGCAGGGCCTTATAGCTGGTCCTAATGCTAATTAACCTCCTCCCATCTTTAGCTTTGGGAATCTACCCAAGTATGATGACTGCAACATTGAAACATGAAGAACATAGTACAGTTGTGTACACTTACCATAAATGTAGATGTTCTAGTGTATTCACTGTTGCAGTCTTGGTTACCCCCCCCCCCCCACACACACACACACACACACACACACACACACACTCCAGCCCCCGGTCTTCTATTGCCTATACCTCTACTCTTGTTTACTATGCTTAAAGCTTTTTGGTGTATTTGCTTTTGTGTTGGACGTGTAACCTTGTATATAATTGCTTCCCATTATGGGGGCACCTGACATCTGGGGCAAGAAAAACTGATGTAATGACGTCGGCTGCATGCTTTATACTCCTGACTACCTGACGTCATGGAAGATTAGAGACAACCGACGCAGGACCCAAGACTTGGATAATCAGCAGACTGAGGGCTATTGCAAGCAGATAACCCAAATGTGATGACTGCAGCAGTGAATATATTCAAACATCTACATTTATAAGTGTACACAACTGTACTTTCCTCCTCTGACCCAACTCGAGGTTTCGGAGCCGGAGTGTTCAGAGCTGATGATTGTGGAACTGTCGGAGCCGACACCCCTGTTCTAAGCTTGTCTGTTCTGACAGCTCAGACTTCCTCGGTACCGACTATGGAGTCTAGGAACCCGACACTCACTGGTTGGGTCTGGGGACGATAGTCGAACCAACATTTCAGTTCCGACTTTACCTCTCGGGGCCTCGGCTCCGATGAATATGGTGCTTACCTCAGTCTCTGAGCTCACTGCTTCTGTGCAAAGGGAGTCACCTGCCTGTTCAGATTCAGGGGTTCCTTCTCATTGGAGCCAGTGAGCTTTTGATGCCATGAGGAGAGTATTGTCCCCTCGGGACTCCACATCACCAGATCCAGTAACCTCCTCCCCTGAAGCGCCTGTCTGTCTCTGCTTCACAGATCTCACAAAAGCGTAGAGACCCAGAGTCTCAGGATCCCCCATTGGGCGAACCTTGCTCTTCTGAAACCTCACCAGAAGCTCCCTCTGATGAGGTTCCCAAAAAGAGGTTATGCAAGAGGAAGCATCTGGATTCCCCACAGGAATCAGTCACTTCAGACACTGACTTACATGAGTCAGAAGGGTCGCCACAGTCCCACTCTGAGGATATCGCCTTCATAGATATCTTGGAAATTCTTAAACAGAGTTGTGGCTGGAAGCCTGTTATAACACTACACGTAAGTCAGTCCTGAAGGCTTTCGGGTCTCGACTCTCCTGCACTTGGGTGTCTCCACCTTTTGATGAGCTGATGGAACTTGTCTCGAACGGCATGGGAGTCCCCGGATACCATGGAACTTGTCCCTCTGAGGCCTAATGAATTTGACACACACCCCCCGGACAAGGCCTTCCTAACCAAAGGTGTACCCATTGATGCCATAGTGGTGTCTGTAGCCACCAAGAAGGAATTGTCGAGACTTGTCTGTCCGTCCTCCTAATAAGGATTCTAGGATCATGGACAGATATGGAAAGCGTCGGAGTTTGTTTTTCCACACCTGCCACACCTTATCTTAAAGGTCGGAAGGGAGGAAAGATGTGGTTTCGTAAAACTCAAGGAGCCTTTCAGGACACTCGTGGTGAACCCCTCCAGAGGCAGGGGAGGGGTAATAATAGAAGATGCCGTCTACGTGGCAGATGGGGTCTGCAGAATCAGGGCGACAGAGATCCGATGTTGTTCTTGTTTCACTGTTGCAGTCATCACAGTTGGGATGTTCATCGTGTTACACTGCTGCAGTCATTATACTTGGGTTATCCTGCCCTCAGGCGGTCCTGCAGTCGGCCAGAGTTCCAAAGTCTTGGTCCGGCGTCGGTTGCTGTCGCCTTCTCCCTGACGTCAGTGCGACAGGGGTATACAAGATGCACCCGACGCCATTTTCTTCAGTCTTTCTTGCCACGCGGTGCCCGAAGCAGAAGCAGTTCGCAAGTGCCGGTCGGCCGACTCCTGAGATTTTCATTCCAAATCCAGAACCGAAGTCTTCTAAAAAAGCTAAGTACCCCGTTGGGGAAACTTTTTCTTGCCTCAGACCGATGTCAGTAAAAGTTAATATTTCTTATGGGAATCAAATACCTCATAAGGATTTCCACTCCTATTGTATTCCATGCCTAGGCCCTGACCATGACGTCACTGGTTGTCGGTTTTGTGCTAGGTTTAAGAAGCGCACTATTAAACGTCGGTTTGATTTTGCCCAACATTATTTTGGTAGTAACTTCAATTACACCATGCCATCGGAAATTCCGACGACCGCAATGCATAAAAAGTGCAAGGACAAGCATCCGAGGCCCAAACCGGACGACGAGGCCTCTTCTAGGCCAGTCGCTGGTTCTCCGGTTTTCAGCGAGGCGCCTACACAGCCCCTGACGACCGCTTCCACAGAACCACAGACCGCCTCCGACTCCCACATGGAGCTGGCTGAGCCTTCGGACGCACTAGGCCTTCAGTTTACCGATCCTAAACCTGTAGAGAAAACCGAAGTAGCTGAGCAATCCACAGCTACAGAGGGTGTTTTCAGACCTACCCAATTAACTATTAAACCCTCTGTTAAGTCTAAGCCCCCGTAAAGGCTAAGAAACAGACACAACTCTCTGCAGGACAGGCTTCCATGCCTAAGAAACAAATGCTAAAAATGGCCGAGGACCTAATCACCCTGATCAGGGGGTCCCATCCCCCTCCTGATAAAAGGCCCAGGCAGGATGCAGACTATGAATCTTCTGACCAGGTGTCCATTTCCTCTGACTCTTCCTCGGACCTAGGATATTCTTTACCCCCTTATGAGGATTCTGATGCTGAGGAATCAATTCCATCAGCCTGTCCGCCTGAGGATTTCTCCTTTGGGGGAGACCTTGCATACCATGAGAGAGCATTTCATTGGGAAGGCCAGGATTACTCAGAATCCAAGAAAAGACTCAGACTTCCTTTTATTGCCCCAACACAGACCCATTGCTATCCCACCAGTTTTAGACATTGTGGATGATGTGTACACTGAATCCAGTTTGAACCCTGACTCCTTACCCCCAGCCCCAGTTAAACCTGATAGATATTACAGAGTCCCTGACTCTCACAAATTTCTGTACAAAAACCCTGTTGCTGACCCTGAAACTATTTCTCAGGGACCCAAAGGGATTAAGGCCTCATCAGCAAAAAACCCAGTTCCCTCTGACAGAAATTCCAGAGCATTAGACAGATGGGGAAAGAAGGTATATATGTCTGCCACTTTAGAAATGAGAGCCTTGAATTGCCAGTTTCACATGCTAAAATATCAGCAATTTTTGATGTCTCAGTTGAAACAAAAGATGCTTCCAGATTCAGATCCTCCTAACTTGAAAGAAATGCAGGATTTATTGCATGCAGCTGAACAAATAGGAAAACATACTTTGCAATGTGGGTTTGATTCCTTAGAGGCCTCCTGTAGAGCAGCATTTACAGTCTCTGTCATTAGAAGGCATGCTTGGTTAAAAGAACATACGTTACCAGATCATGTTAAGGTCAAACTATTGGATGCACCTTTACAGCGGGATGTGCTGTTTGGAGTTAAGGCAGAGGAAGTATTAAAGAAGATGGAGGATAAGGCAAAATCTATGCAAACAGTGAAAGATTTCTTACAGGTTCAGCCTCCTCGTTTTAGCAGAAATTGGCCAACAAAGAATTGGTCCTTTCCAGTCACAGATAAACCTCAAAAGGGGCAGATACAGACATCCAAGAGGTAGAGGTCAGATGCAAGGCCCTTACAGGCCTCGACAATGGGGCACACCAGGCCAAAAAGAAGGGGAAGACAGGCCTCAACCTTATAAAAAACAGCCTCAGTGACTTTCCACTACAGCTGCCAAACAGCTCTCTCTTGGCAGCCCCCTTAGGAGAACTGCCATTTTTCTATCACAACTGGCATTGCATCACCAAAGACAAATGGGTTCTCAACATTGTCTCTCAAGGTTACAGGTTCTATTTCCACACCTTTCCAAGGCTAAAAGGAATGCCAAATCTGCCACCAAATCAATGGGCAGAGGCTCAAAAACAAATTACAGCACTTTTGGACATGAGAGCTATTCAAAAGGTACCAACACAGGGACAAGGATTTTACTCCAGACTCTTTCCGGTTCCCAGAAAGGACAAAACCTGGAGACCCATTCTGGACCTTTCTTCACTAAACACTTACCTGGATGTTCCGAAATTCAAGATGTTGACACTACAGCAGCTTCTTCCCATGCTGAGTAAGAAAGCTTGGCTCGTGACTTTGGACCTCAGAGGCATACCTGCATGTCCCTATCAGACAAAATTGCAGAAGATACCTCAGCTTTCTAGCTGGTTCAATGCACTATCAATTCTCTGCACTGCCCTTTGGCTTATCTACTGCACCCAGGGTCTTCACAACGTGCCTGGCACCAGTAATTGCATTTTGCAGGCAAAAATGAATTAAAATTTATCCATACCTGGACGACTGCCTGATTCAAGCAGAGAGCAAGGACATTCTACTAAAGCATCCGACTTATGTAAAAAAGTTAAGTTGCCTGGGGTACACAGTAAACGAAAAGAAATCATAACTAGTGCCCTCACAACAGATAATATTCCTGGGTGCCAGCTTGAACACAACGGCCCAGATGGCTTATCTCACGCCAGACAAGCAAGGACAACTGACTCAATATTTTCAATTAATGGCAACAAAGATCCAACTCCCTGCAAGAAAAATTCTGCAGGCCTTGGGCTACATGGCATCTTGCATACTCCTAATTCCATATGCCAGACTGCATATGAGGAAATTACAATGGTACCTAAAGAGTGTATGGTCTCAACACTGTCAAAGTTTGGAAACCGTTATACCACTAATTCCTTGCCTACAACAGGAGTTTCAATAGTGGGCACAAGCTTGTCACCTCAGCAAGGGACAGCCTTTCACTCAACCCACAGCCAGGCAAACACTGACAACAGATGCATCAGATTACGCCTGGGGAGCACACATGGCAGGAAAATGTATCCAGGTCGAGTGGCTTACAGAGCAAAGACATCTCCACATCATTCAAAAAGATGTTAGCGGTACAAAATGCTATTATAGCTTTCAAGGACCTACTGCATCCAGGACAATTACTATTAGACGGACAACACCACAGTTATGTGGTACATAAGCAAGGGGGCACACACTCCTACCTCCTCTGCAGACAAGCCATGACCTTGTGGAACACAGCTCTAAACTACCAAGTTCATCTGCAGGCACAATTCCTGCCAGGAGAGAAAAACGCACTGGCAGACGACCTAAGCAGAAACATTATGGACCCTCACGAATGGGAACTGAACCCACAAGTATTCAGAATGATAACACAAAAATGGTGGAGCCCAGACATAGATCTGTTTGCTACCCCAAAGAACTGCCAATTACAGAAATTCTGCACAAGGAACTACCATCCACAAGCATGGAAAGTGGATGCCCTCTCATTCAGCTGGAAAAAACTGCAAGTATACGCTTTCCCCCCTTTACCTCTCCTTCCAAAGGTACTCATAAAACCCAGGCAGGAAGAGCCAAAAATAATATTGATTGCACCAGACTGGCCACGCCAGTACTGGTACCCAATCTTAAAGAACTTGACACAAGAACCACCCTGGATTTTACCACAAATTCCACAGTTGCTGACTCAGCACAACAATTAGATACTTCACAGCCAGCTAAAGACCTTAAATCTAGCTGCATGGAAAATTCCCTAGTCATGCAAGCAGTGCCTCTCTCAAAAGCTGTTATGGATGTCATTCTGGAAGCCAGAAGGCCTAGCACCAGGAAAGCATACTCGGACAAATGGAAGAGATTCTGTGCCTAGAACCAAGCGCACAGCCTTGACCCTCTAGTCCCAAACATTCCTCAGATACTGCAATACTTAACTGAGATGCTGGACAAGGGCCTCTCTTTTTCATCCATCAAGATCCACGCCTCAGCTATCTCTGCTCATTACAACACGGATCCACCAATTTTTTCTAATCCTTTGCTCAAACAATACCTCAGAGGGTCTAAAAACATAAGTCCGCCTCGTAGAGCACCAACACCTACTTGGGACCTGAATTTTGTTTTGTAAAAATTAACTTTACCTCCTTTTGAGCCAGCTAACACAGCAGAATTAAAATACATCTCTTGGAAAACTGCTCTGCTACTGGCAATAACATCAGCACGAAGAGTTTCAGAATTACAGGCACTAATGGCAGTAGAACCTTTCCTCATCTTCCACCAGGACAGGGTGTCTTTAAGAACCAACCCTATATTTATGCCAAAGGTGGTATCAAGTGTGGCTCTAAACCAAACTATTCACTTGCCAACTTTTTATCCAAAATCACAGAACAAAGGGGAGAGACTACTGCATTCTTTGGACATTCACAGACAATTATGCTTCTACTTGGACAAAACCAAAGCTTTCAGAAAATTTGAGCAATTATTGGTAGCATACGCTGCAGGAGCACAGGGAAAAGCCATTTCAAAGCAGACTATTTCAAAATGGATAGGACACTGTATACGTTTCTGCTATACCCACCATGGGAAACCTGTACCTAGCAGCATTAGATCTCACTCCACCAGGGCAACAGCCACTTCAACTGCCTACCTCAGAGGAGTACCTACCAAGGATATTTTGGAAGCAGCAACATGGAGTTCTGTGCATACCTTCACCAAACATTACCATTTGCCTTTATACTCCAAATCCAGAGCTGGCTTCGCCACTGCTGTACTGCAGGGCCTTATAGCCACCCCACCTCAGCTTTGGGATTCCACCCAAGTGTAATGACTGCAGCAGTGTAACACGATGAACATAGTACAGTTTTGTACCTACCATAAATGTAGATGTTAAATGTAGATGTTAGAGTGTAAACACTGCTGCAGTCCAGGTTACCCTCCCTCCTTCCCCTCTTACTTTCTGGTATTTATCTAGGGCATATACCCTTTATTACCTATGGGGGAGTATTTGCTGGTAACTAAAAATGGTTGTCTGCTTTTCTTTTGTATTTCTTACTAAGCAATTTGTATTGCCTACCTATTTGGGAGCACCTGACATCTGGGGCAAGAAAAACTGAAGAAAATGGCGTCGGCTGCATCTTGCATACCCCTGTCACACTGACGTCAGGGAGGAGGCGACGGCAACCGACGCCGAGCCATAACTTTGGAACTCTGGCCGACTGCGGGATTGCCTGACGGCAGGATAACCCAAGTGTAATGACTGCAGCAGTGTTTATACTCAAACATCTACATTTATGGTAGGTACAAAACTGTACTTTATCTTCCTGCAGGTAGCCCTCAGTCGGCCAGAATACCAGAGACTTAGTATTTCTCCGTTGGTTGCTGTCGCTTCAGGACTGACATCAGGTCGTCAGGGGTATAAAAACAGGCAGCCGACACCATTACATCAATCTTTCTTGCCGAGGAGCCCGAAGCAGAAGCAGTTCGTACGAGTGCCGATCGGCATCCTGAAGTCTTCTGAAGCTAAGTAGCCCATTGGGGATCCTTTTTTCTTGCTCTAACCGATGTCAGAAAAAGTTAACAATTGTTTCTGCTGTGGAAAGCAAATACCACACAGACATTTCCATTCTTACTGCACTACCTGTTTAGGCCCAGACCACGACACACCTCGCTGTTGGTTTTGTGCTTTGTTCAACACCTGAACTATTGATCGTCAGGCCCTTATTGTCGCTAAATACTTTCGCTCTGTATCTCCATATTCCAAAATGGCTTAGGTAAGCCATCTGACTACCGATCTTCTGAAAAAAATGCAAGGATAAAGACGGACACAGACCGCACAGGTACAAAACTGCCGACGAAGCTGCCATTAAGCTAGTCACCAGTTCGCCAGTACTCAGTGAGGAGCTTTTGCAGCCCCTGATGCCCACTTTTATGGATTCACAGGCCGCTACTGAGACCTGTTCTGAGTCCTGTATGCCGCGAGACTCTCCTTTGACTATGGAACCTGTGGATGTCACTACCGTGGGTGGGTCCGGAGCAGTTTTGCAGGCACTGGCTTTTGAGGAAGTTCTTTGCATTACCGATACTAGACACAAACCGACGAATTTCGTGTCTTCAATTTTGTCTAAAACTACCAAGATGTCCTTCAAGGATGCATCTGCAGTCATAACATATGGGTTGTCCTGCCTCAGGCAGCCCTTCGGTCGGCCGGATTCCAAAGTCTGGGTCTGGCCTCGGGTGATGTCTCACTTTCCCCGACGTCAGAGCTTCTGGGGTATAAAGGCATCAGCCGACGCCATTTTCCTCGGTCCTTCTTGCCGCGCGGTGCCCGAAGCAGAAGCTGTTCGCAAGTGCTGGTCGGTCAGATCCAGAGATTTCAGCTACCGAAGACTTCGAAAAAAGCTAAGTACCCCATTGGGGACTCTTTCTTGCCTCAGCCGATGTCAGACAAAGTAAATAATTGTTTAACTTGTGGGAAACAAATACCTCATAAGGATTTCCATTCTTACTGCCTTCCTTGCTTAGGCCCAGACCACAACGTATCAGCTTGTTTAGCCTGTTCCTCCTTCAACCGACTGACTCTTAGACGTCGGTCGGAGTTTGCAGAGGAATTTTTTGGAACCGCTTTTGCTTACAAAATGCCATCGAAGACTCCGACTTCGCATGTGGTCAAAAAACGCAAGGAAAAGGACCGACACTCGCGGCCAGCGGTTTCGGCTGAAACCACGGCTAGGCCTACCGCGAGCGTCTCTGTTTCGGCTGAAACAGAGTCCACGGTTATTACTACTACCGAAACCATGCCTCCGACCACCGAGGCCAGAGAGGCCCCGGCTGAGTCGGCTTCAGAACTCCCTACAGAAGCTAGTGCTCACGAATTGTCCGACACCATACCTTTGGACATTTCTACCCCTGCACGTGGGGCAGGTAGGCCCCCAGCTTCTATGTCTATTAAGGCCTTCTCCAGGGCAAAAGCTGCCAAACTTACAAAATCTTTGCCTGCCAAATCTACTTCACAGAGGCCTTCCTCTAGTTCTCAGATTCTTAGTCTTGCTGAGGACCTTATATCCTTAATCAGGGGTTCCCAACCTCACCCAGACAGGGCCTCCCAACCTCTTCCAGACAAGAGGCCCAGGACTGATCCCTCTGAACCTTTCTCCTCAGATTACTCCACGGATGGATCTGATTTGTCAGACCATCAGGAAGGGGCCTGCTCGCCTTATGAGGATTCAGATGGTGTACGAGCAACACCTAAAAAAAACGACCCAAACTCAACCACCTGCTTCCTTGCCACAATCTCAAATGCTTAAAATGGCAGACGACCTGTTCTTGCTGATGAGGGGAAGTCAACCTTCCCCTGCTAAGAGAAAGAGACCCGTCCCCAGCAGCTTTAACTGACCAAGAGTCCCACGACTCTGAGGTTTCTGAATATGAAGACATTCCTGTATCTGCTTATGAGGATTCAGATGCAGAGGAATCCATTCCCTCTGCCTCCCCTCCAGATGAGTTTTCTTTTGGTGAAACCCTACATATTTTGAGAGCAATTCAGCCTGTTCCTGCAGGACAGATAGGTCAAGGGTTTTATTCCAGACTTTTCCTGGTACCCAGAAAAGAAGGCACTTGGCACCCAATCCTAGATCTTTCCATTCTAAACACCTTCCTGGTGGTAGCAAAATTCCAAATGCTCACCCTTCAGCAGCTTCTTCCTGTACTGTCCAAAGATGCCTGGTTAGCCACCCTAGACCTAAAAGAAGCCTATCTGCACATCCCTATCAGGGACTCATGCAGGAAAGGTCTACATTTCAGGGTAGGATCTATGCATGATCAGTTCTCTGCACTTCCCTTTGGCTTATCCACTGCTCCCAGAGTCATCACAAAAAGCCTGGCTCCAGCCATTGCCTATTGCAGACAGAGAGAGATTCAAATATACCCTTACTTGGATGATTGCCTGATTCAGGCAGTCAGGAAAAGCTGTTGCAGCACTTGACATTTGTAAAGACCCTTCTAACCTTCCCTGGGGTACACTATCAACGAAAATAAATCAAAACTAGTCCCCAGTCAAAAGATTGTATGGGAGCAAGCTTGGACACAGCATCCCAGATGGCATTCCTTACTCCAGAAAAACAAGCTTATCTAACAGGCTACTTCGCTCAAATGGCCACCAGAACCCAGATATCCACAAGGAAAATCCTGCAAGCCCTAGGGTTCATGGCCTCTTGCATTCTACTAATTCCATATGCCAGACTGCATATAAGGAAACTTCAGTGGTACTTAAAAAGTCTTTGGTGCCAACATTCTTGGGACCTGGAAACCATCATACCTTGTCTAAGGACAGTGTTTCTTTGGTGGGCAGCAGCATGCAACCACAACAGGGGGCTTCCCTTTACACAACCCCACACCGCCCAGACCATAACCACGGGACGCATCAGACTATGCCTGGGGGGCACATCTGGACGGCAAGTGCATTCAGGGTCACTGGAGCCAAAGTCAAATTCATCTGCACATACACCTAAAAGAGATGATAGCTGTTCAGCACACACTTGACAGCTTTCAGATCCCTACTCTCACCAGGACTCCTGCTAATAAAAATAGACACCACCACAGTTATGTGATGCATCAAGCAGGGGGGACCCACTCTTACCCAGTCCGCAGGCTAGCCATGACCCTGTGGAACACAGCCTTGGACATGCGTATTCATCTGCAAGCTCAATTCCTGCCAGGCAAATAAAACTGTCTGGCAGACGACTTAAGCAGAAATCTCCTAGACCCTCACGAGTGGCAGTTATACTCCAGCACTTTCAGCCTTCCAACCCAGAAATGGGGGTCCCCGGAGGTGGACCTTTTTGCCTCCCCCCTACAATCACCAGCTCAGCAAATTCTGCAACAGGACACCTCACAACAGGGCCTGGAAAGTGAATGCCCTATTCTTCCAGTGGGTAAACCTCTCAATCTATGCATTTCCCCCTCTGCATCTTCTTACAGGAATATTACTCAAGATAAGACAGGACAGACCAAGGGCGATCCTGATTGCCCCAGACTGGCCACGCCAGCATTTATACCCACTACTGCGCAGCCTGTCACTGGTGCCAACATGGCACCTACCCCAGATCCCAACCCTCTTCACTCAGCAAGAGGGACAGATCTTGCATCCACAACTGCAAACCCTAAACCTTGCAGCCTGACTTATTCCTTGAATTCTCCCCTAGTGACCAGCCTAAGCAAGCAGGTGCTGAACTTCATTCTTTAAGCCAGAAGACCCAGTGCAAGGAAATCCTATGCTAATAAGTGGAAAAGGTATTTATTGGATTCAGTCTAAAGGAGTGGACACAGCACTGCCCTCCTTACCTCTAATCCTGGATTACCTAACAGATCTACTCCACAGACGCCTGTCCTTCTCTTCCATTAAGATCCATGACTCTGCCATCTAGGCTCATTACAACACTGAGCCACCTCTCTTCTCTCTCCCTCTCATCAAACAGTTCCTGAGAGGGGCCAGCAACTTAAGGCCACCAAGGAGAGCCCTCACCCCTACTTGGGACCTTAACTTTGTACTGAAAAAGCTCACGCTACCCCCCTTTGAGCCTGCAGCATCAGCAGAGTTAAAATTCCTCTCTTGGAAAACAGCCTTACTTCTGGCCATCACTTCAGCTAGAAGAGTGTCCACGCTACAAGCACTTATGGCTGTGGAACCCTTCATTATCTTTCATGCTGACAGGGTCTCCCTCAGGAATAACCCTACTTTTATGCCTAAAGTGATGTCCAGGATAGCTCTCAACCAATCCATCCATTTACCAACCTTCTTCCCTAATCCTCAAAATAAAGTGGGAAGGATCCTGTACTCTTTAGAAATGCACAGACCGCTCATTCTACCCTGATAGGACTAAGCCCGTCAGGAAATCTGACTAGTTAATAGTCTGCTTTTCACCAGGGGCAGAGGGCAAGGCCATATCAAAACACACTTTCCAAATGGATAGCACACTGTATCCATTTCTGTTACAAACACCATGGGAAACCTACCCTAAAGGGGCCAGAACGCATTCCAGTAGGGCAACTTCTACAGCATTCCTCAGGGGAGTCCCTACCAGGGACATTCTGGAAGCTGCTACCTGGAGTTCTGTTCACACCTTCAAGCATTACCACCTACCTATCTTTTCCAAATCCAGGGCGAGTTTTGCAACAGCAGTCCTGCATGGCATACTAGCCAGCCCCAACTCTTTGTGACTGCCTCCACCCATTCTTCAGCTTTGGGAATCAACCCAAGTGTGATGACTGCAACAGTGAAACACGAAGAACATAGTACAGTTGTTTATACTTACCGTGAATATAGATGTTAGTGTGTTCACTGTTGCAGTCCTGGTTTCCCACCCTCCAGCCCCATTATCTTTCTCTCCCTCTCTCTCTCTCTCCTTCTTCATCTCTATTACTAACCCCTTACAGGGCTATTGATATTTACTTTTTACTGGTGGTGTTTTTCCTCCATAACTTAGCTCCCTGTTTAGGGGGCTCCTGACATTTGGGGAAAGACAAACTGATGTAATGGCATTGGCTGCCTGTTTTTGTACCCCTGACCACCTGATGTCAGTCCTGAAGCGACAGCAACCGACACAGAAATACTAAGTCTCAGGTATTCGGGCCGACTGAGGGCTACCTGCAGGCAGATAAGACAAATGTGTGATGTCTGCAACCGTGAAATACACTCGAACATCTACATTTATGGTAAGTGTACACAACTGTACTTACTTTGGGGAGCCCTATCAGCGCTTCTGAAAGGAGGCCTGCCTGTCCATCTCTGGAGGCAGTCGGGGGGATATCTCTGTACCTAGATGCCTGGCTAAAAATAAGACTGCTGTGTACAAAGCATCATATCCAGAGGGATACTTCATTCCCTTTGCCCACCCCACCCCCCCCATCATAAAAATTCCAGATGTTCCACCCAGTCACAGGGAACAGGCAACCACAGAGATTCAAAGGTTGCTGGAAAATGTTATCCAGCAGACCAGAGAGGATCCGGAACTTACTCATGATTCTTTTAGTTCCAAAAAAAAAAACAGGTGACTGGAGACCCATTTTTGGATCTCAGCAAACTAAACAAATCTGTCAAGAAAAAGTTCCGGATGGTCACGCTGAAGTCGATACTTCCCTTTCTAGGAAAAGACAATTGGATGTGCTTGATATATCTCCAAGATGCGTACTACCACATCAAAATGGCCAGACCATCCAGAGATAATCTGCGGTTTTGGCTGGGGGCCAGTCACTATCAGTTTCAAGCTTTGCCCTTTGGTGTCACTACACCCCCCCCCCCCCAGAGTGTTCAAATGCATGGCCGTAGTCACAGCATACCTGAGTCGTTTAGGATTCTAGGTGTTTCCATACCTATATGACACTCTCCTCACTGCCACCACCAGGCATCAACTTGTGCAAGCAAGGGGCTCAGTTTTGAACCTCTTAAGTAAGTTTGGGATTGATGAATTCAGAAAAATCTGCATTGTCACCATCGCAACATACTGTCTTTATAGGAGCAGATCTAGACACCATTACCATGACTCCAAAACTTCTGCCAGAAAGAGTTTGTGCTCTACGAAAACAGGTCCTGAACCTTCTCTCAAAAGAAAAAACAACAGCTTCAGTGGTGCTCAAATTGTTGGGGACAATGACTGCAGGCAGCGATCCTTGCCATTCCTCTAGGTCAAATGCATATGCGTATACTACATTGGCTCCTGTTAATGCAATGGTCCTTCTAGTAACTTCCAATTTCACACCAAGTCATAATAAACTCATGCAAGAAGGACCTTCAGTGGTGGCTGACATCTCATCAAGTAACAGGGTTGTCCTTTCATTCTGTCCACTCATATTGCGATGGTGACCACAGACGCTTCCCTGATAGTGGGGGGGCATTATCAGTGAAGAACAGCCCAAGGCATGTGGAAGGAATATGAGGCTCATCTGCATATCGATGTCCTAGAGATGATGGTGGTACTTCCTTTCAAGACTGTCTCCCTCTAGGGACTATTGCAGTTCAGACGGACAATATGTCAAGTGGTCTGGTAAAAAAACAAGGAGGAACTATCCCGTATGTTGAGAGGCCCTGAGAGTATGGCAGTGGGCAATTTATACCCAGCACTTTCTGGTAGCAGTGCACATCCCGGGGAAATCAATGTGGTGATAAGACTGAGCAGGCAATTCTATTGCCTCATGAGTGGTTCCTGAAGAAAAAAGTTGCAGAAAAGCTATTCCACAGATGGGGCCAGCCTTGCTGCGATCTCTTTACAACTCCAACAAACACGAAATGCAGCAGCTATTTTGCCCTAACACCCCCTACGGGAGATTTCCCTAAGGGATGCACTTGTACACAATTGACCCCCTGGTCTTCTTTATGCCTTTCCACTCTTTCCATTGATACCCAAAGTTTTACAGAAAGCCAAGGCTTTGGGTAGGACCATCAATGTAGTAGTCCCGTACTGGCCTAGTCAAATTTGGGCCTCATCTGTTGGAAAAACCTAGGTTCAGATCTTCTGATTCATTCATCAAGGGCTTTTCATCCTGCACTTCGCTCTCTCAAATTGACAGCTTGGCTGCTTCAGTTCCAAGAATAGCCAGGTTTCAGAGCCTCTTGGCTGCATCTCAGCACATTCTCACATCCTCTAAGTCATCTACCAAGACGTTATACCTTAGTAAATGGAAAAGGTTTTCGATTTGGGAATTTCAAAACAATGTTGGCCTGTATCTGGCTCCTATTTCATCCATTTTAGAGCTTTTGACCAAACTTTTCAATGAAGGGGGCAGCTGTAGCAGTCATTAGGGTTCAACTGGCAGCAATTTTTAACTTTCGTCTTGGTGATCAGGGGTCTATCATTATGTCACATAGACTCTCTAAAGCCTTTTTCAATGCTACTGTTCATTTGAGACCACCCATTAAATCTCTGGCGATGCCTTGGAACTTAAATTTTGTTCTATCATGCATCATCCCCCCCCATTTGAACCAGTCTCAACTTGTGACCTGAAATACCTGTCTTGGAAGACCATATTTCTAGTAGCTATTACTTCTGCTTGAAGGATTTCAGAGTTACAGGCCTTCCTTGTTCATTAAACTCCCATATTTGATTTTTCATAATGACAGAGTTTCACTCAGGACAAACCCGTCATTTTTACCTAAAGTTTGTTTAGCGACAAACCTCAATCAGACTATAGAATTACCTGTTTTTTTTCCCTAAATACACCAACAAGATGGAACATATGCTACACAAGCTTAATGTCCGCAGGTAGCTTCGATTCTATCTACACAGGACCAAGGACATGAGAAAATAAGAGCAGCTCTTTGTTTCGTTCTCAGATTCAAAGAGAGATGCTCCAATAGTAAAAACTACCTTATCAAAATGGTTATCAGATTGCATCTCTTTTACATACAGTTCTGTTCAGACCCCATTACATCAGAAGGTAAAGGCCCACTCTACTAGGGCTGTATCTACATATTCAGCCTTTTTGGCTAAACTTCCTGTAGACTCCATTTGTGCAGCAGCCACGTGGGCTAGGCCTTGTACCTTTATCATTTATTACAGAGTAGATAGACCATCCAGGCACAGGGCCTCCTTTGGTTCCACTATTCTGAGGAATATACTCCCGTGAGCCACCCAAGAAAGATGGTGCTTGGGACACTAACCCATCAGTAAGAATGAAGGCGAGATAGAACGTCACGTAGAGAAGTTATGTACTCACCGTTAAGTTCCATGTGAGTTCATCTCGTCTTCATTCTTACGTCCCACCCTCCAACTCCCATCCAGCTTGCTTGGGGACCGAGAATTTGAAACAAGTCATGTCTGTATTTGCCCTTATCTGGTATAGCCTTTGCTTTTACCATTTTTGGGACTGGCTAGTAGCCTTAGTTGGCAGCAAACAAGATCTGAGGGAATCACCAGTGCATCATGGGATAGGGAGTAGACCACGAGCTGGTTGAAGACCTCTAGCTTTTGCTTTTGGCCGAGTTGGAGCCAAGGATCGCCGCCGAACCCATCCGTAAGAATGAAGGTGAGATGAACAACTCACATGGAATGTTATTTTGAGTACATAACTTCTCTTTTTGGTGCTTGGATGAAGTAGGTTTTGTAGAGCGGGGATTTTGTCAGGGGAGTGAAGAAGTTTGTGGATTGTTATAAGTTGATGGTAAAAAATAAGGTTGGGAAGTTCCAGCCAGTCAAGAGTTTTTAGAGGAGTGCAGTGATGGGTTCGATGGGGCATATGTGTTTCAAATTTAGCAATTTTATTATAGCAGGTTTGAAGAATGAATGGTCCGATTTTTCTGAGATTGGTGAATATTGGTAATGCAAGTAAGAGTGTGGAAATGAGGTAGGTACATGCAGTGGTCGCTCGGGTGGAGTCTGTTAGGAACTGTTTGTTCCTGTATAGCACGGCAAGTTTTATGTGCACTTTTTTGTGGTGGTGGTGGATTTATGTATGTCAAATTTCAATTGGCTGTTTATGATAACCCCTAGTAGTTTTGTGTGAGTAACTGATACGATTGTGTTGTTACTGGAGGTAATGTTAAAGTTAATAATATGGGAGGAGTGTTGTATGGGTGGGAAGATAAGCGGAGTCTTATTGGGGTTTAGTATTAGTTGTGAATCTGAGAGCCAGCACTCGACTGTAAGAAAAGAGGATTGTGTTTGGTGGTGGAGGGTCTCAGGATAGGGGAAAGGTGCAGATGAGTGTGGAATCATCTGCGTATTGTATGATGAAGGCATGGAATGTGGATGTGTGTAGTTTGTGGTAAAGGTAGAAAACAGTAGTGACCCAAGGATTGAACCTTGTGGGGTCCCCCAGTGAGACTGGCAGTAGTGAGACTTCCTGTTGCCATCTGACTGTCCGTTGTCTGTTTATTATGTAATTTTTGAACCAGTAGTTGTGGATGGGCTCAGATTTAAATCTGTAAATGTGTCAATGAGTTTGTCATGGTTTACCATATTGATGGCCTTGGAGAGGTCTAACAATATGGCTGAGACATAGCTACCATCATTTGTGTTTGTTGACTGTGTGTGAAGGACAAAATAGTTGTATTGGTGCTGTGTGAAGGTGTGAAGCCATGTTGTGATTTAGTTGGTAGACTGAGAGCTTAAGAAAGGATTTGTGTGTGTGCACACCTTTTAAGGATTTTGGATAATGGCGAGAGTATGGCGATTTGTCAATAGTTGGTTCGTTCTTTTGGAGTTACCTCCTTTGTCGAGTGGAGTGATAGAGGCAATTTTCCAGAGGTGGGAACTAAGCTTTCTATTGTAGAGCGACTGAGGATTGTTATGGGATATGCAATAGCATTAGCAGCGTTCTTTAAGAATTCAGCTGGTAGATTGTCTGCAGCGAGGGCTGTAGGTTTAAGTTTAGTAAGCATCTTTTTAATAGTGGAGACTGAGGCAGGTTGCAGTGAGAATCCCAGGTCAGTGGTATTAAGGTTGAGTGATTTGATGGCAGTTGGGGGTGTATACGATATAGCTAGTGTTAGAATGGAGTCTGTGAAGAATTTGTTGAACTGGGTTGCTGTGTTTATTGTGCAGTCTGAGTTAACAGGAGCAGGTCTGCTAGCTTTACTTGGGTGGAGTAGATTGTTTATGGCTGCCCAAAATTTTTTAGGATTGTTCTGATGTCGGTTTTTAGTGCAATGGTAACCGTTTGTTTTATCAATCTTGATTAGTTTCTTTGCTTTGTTCCTGAGCTCGAGATATTTTTGTTATTATTGGTACCAGTCTTTTCCATTTAGCCCAAGCTTTGTCCTTGTTTATATAGTAGTGATCTAGTCTCCTTGGATAGCCAGGGGGCATAGTTAGATTTGATTCGAATGGTTCTGGGGGTGCGTGGTGGGCTTAGTATTAAGAGGAAAGTTGAGTTAAAGTATGTTACAACGTCATCCAAGTTAATTGTTCTTACAGGGGGCCAGTTGCAACTTGATAGAGTGGTAGTAAAGCTATTGGGGTTGTAGCATTATTTATTTAACTTTTGGCAGATGGTAGATTTTACTATATGGGTTTGACTTCTGATAAGGTAGGTCGGGAGGTGGTCATTAAGGCTGTCAGGGAGACAGACGGTTTTACTAATGTTTGGGTCTGTTTGACAAGATCCAGTCTAGTATTGATTCCCTTTTTGTGGTTTTATTGACTCTGGTTCAGTGGTGGATAAGCTGAGAGAACCCACAGAGGTTTAAGAAGTTAGGTTGCAAGTTTGCCAGTTGATATTAAACTCCCCTAGTATTATGGTCTGTTGTGCTAGTGACATTTGATGCTCAGTTGAGCAGGTTTTCTACTATAATACACAAAACGTAGCGAAGCAAACTATAATAAATAAATAAAAAACAAAGAAGCAGGCTAGGAACATATTTGTGAAACGTTTAATTGATGCCTCCCGGTACCTCGTCCAAATGCCTTCAAAGGGAATAATTCACAACATCAAGAATGTTTCCTTAAATACACTTGCACCACACAATATGATGTGCATTAGTGAATCAAATAATACATCAATTAAGCACTAAGCTCAAAACATTTTTTTAAAAAAAATGTAATCCATGAGATTCAAATGCTTTGTAAAGTGAATGTGCATTCACTAATGCACATTATATTGTGTAGTGAAATGCCTTCACCTTTTCTTTCAGTTCTGTCGTTATGCAGAATGTTGTAAGCAGGAGGAATTAATTCATTGTTACTTCTGGTTTTAGCCGTGTTTCAGTAAGCACTACAGTATCGGGAGAGTAGTGGGACAGATGTGCATGTGTAGGTTGGAGATTGTTTGTGATGCTTTTGATAATATGTATGAGCAGGTCAGAGGGTCTTCTGAAATGTGTAGTGGGGTGGCTTAGGACTTGTGTTGGGTGCTTAATTGTAATGTTGGGACTGGGGTTTGGGTGTACATCACCACAACGGGGTATTTTGGATAAAAGTTGTATGGTGTGGAATAGGTTAGTAATATGAATGTGGTATTTTATTGTTGGAGTGCTGGTATGGATTGCTGGAAGTGGGTGGGTTGTGATTAGATGAAATGTAGGAATGTGAAATATGGTGAGACGAATGTAGATGTTAGCATGAATATTAGGGGTAATGATAGAGGTAGTGGTAGCATGGTGAGGAAGTGTATTGGGATTAGTGAGGATGTAGGATGTAGCTTGTGCCAGTAAGATAAGGGTTATTGAAATTAGCAGATTAAAGACATAGTTTAACTAGAGTTGTGTTGGGATGTGTGCGATAAGTGAAAGATATTTTGGTAGATTGTGCAGTGGTTTTTGTAGGAAGGATAAGTCTAGGTGTTGGGTATTAGGAGGAAAAAAGAGTAAGTTTTTGTTCTGAGTTAGTAGTACAGTGGAGTTGGCCTTAGAAGGAGGAGTTCATAGCTGTTGAGTAGTGAGTGGTTTAGGTATGTGGGAGTTTCTATTGGGTGTGTGTGTGTGCGGTGGAGAGTACTGATTTGTGTGTGGTCAGAATAAATCAAATGAAAGTGGGGGTGGGTGAAATGGGGGTAGGGGAGCAGAGTGAGCCCGAGCATAGGAAAGGCGAACGGAGTTGATGCCTTCTCAATCTCATGGAAGAAGGCTGTTCCTTATGCCTTCCCCTTCATTCAGAAGGTCCTTTTAAAAATCCAAAAGGACAAGCCAAAAATTTTGTTGGTGACTTCCCTGTTGGCTCCCCCCTCTTCTATCTCTTGCCAAGGGCAGTCACCACAAGTTGCCTCACAAGGTGGACCTGCTCACAGAACAGAAGGGATCTCTTTCATCCACACCTGAAGATGCTGTACTTCACCCTGTGGGTGATTGTCTTGATCCCCTTCAGACACCGGTACTCAAGAGGACATGCTATCCATCCTGTAGGAGGCCAGCAAACCCACTACCAGGAGATCCTACCTTTCGAAATGGAAAAGATTCTCCAAATGGTGTCTCCAAAGACGAAGGCACCCCTTCCAAGTGGATATTCCACTAGATGTCCTTCAAGGATGCATCTGCAGTCCTTACAAATGGGTTGTCCTGTCGTCAGGCAGCCCTTCGGTCGGCCGGATTCCAAAGTCTGGGTCTGGCCTCGGCTGATGTCGCACTCCACCCGACGTCATAGCTGCAGTTATTCGGGTATAAAGGCATCAGCCGACGCCATCTTCCTCAGTCTTTCTTGCCGCGTGGCGCCCGAAGCAGAAGCTGTTCGCAAGTGCCGGTCGGTCAGAACCAGAGATTCTACTACTACCGAAGACTTCTAAAAAGCTAAGTACCCCGTTGGGGACTCTTTCTTGCCTCAGCCGATGTCAGAAAAAGTGAATAACTGTTTAACTTGTGGGAAACAAATACCTCATAAAGATTTCCACTCTTACTGCTTACCTTGTTTAGGCCCAGACCACGACGTAGCAGCTTGTCTAGCCTGTGCTTCTTTTAACCGACGGACGCTTAGACGTCGGTCGGAATTTGCTGAGGAGTTTTTCGGCTCCGCTTTTGCTTACATTATGCCGTCGGATCCTCCGACTACGCAAATATCTAAAAAGCGCAAAGAAAAGGACCGACACTCGCGGTCCGCGGTTTCGGCCGAAACCGCGGTTAAGCCAACCGCGAGTGTCTCTGTTTCGGCTGAAACCGAGCCCACGGTTCTTCCTTCAGCCGAAAGCTTACCTCCTACCGAGGCCTCATCCAACTTGGTTGAATCGGCTACTGCAATCCCACCTGTTCTTGCAGGTTCCCAGGATTTATCTGATACTATCCCCTTGGATATTTCTACCCCTGCACGTGGAGCTGCTAGGCCACCTGCAACCATGTTGATTAAGGCCTTTGCCAGGGCTAAAGCAGCTAAATCTACCAAAACTGTGCCTGCTAAGACCCCCTCTCACAGGCCTAGCTCTAGTTCACAAATGCTTAGTCTAGCAGAGGATCTCATTTCTTTGATCCGGGGATCCCAACCACACCCAGACAGGGTCTCTCACCCACCTCCAGAGAAGAGGCCTAGAGTAGAGCCCCCTGAGCCAGTTTCTACAGATGACTCCTCTGATGATTCAGATAATTCAAACCCTCCAGAGGGCCCTTTTTCCCCTTATGAAGACTCTGATGCTGAAGAGTCCATTCCTTCTGCCTCTCCGCCTGAGGAATTTTCCTTTGGGAAACCTTGCATGCTATGAGGGAACAATTTCAATGGCAGGGCCAGGATTTTTCAGACTCTAGAAAAAGGCTTAGAACCTTTCTGCATTTATCACAGCATAGGCCTTTAGCCATTCCTCCAGCTCTTACTGTTGTGGATGATGCATTTAATGATGCTTGTACTGCTCCTGACTGTCTTCCTCCAGCCCCTGCTAAGCCCGATAGGTACTACAGGGTTCCGGACACACACTATCATTTGTATAAGGCTCCTGTTGCAGATCCCGAAACTATCTCCCAGGGACCTAAGGCTGTAGCAGCTACCTCTGCCAAAAACCCCCTCCCCTCTGAAAGGGAATCTAGGGCCTTAGAGAGATGGGGTAAAAAAGTTTACACTTCTGCTACTCTTTCAGCTAGGGCCTTGAACTGTCAATTCCACATGATCCAGTATCAAGAATTTGTTAGACCAGTTAACTAAAAAGCTGTCCTCGGATGAACCATTAGACAAAAAAATCTGTTCAGGAAATGGTACATAACATTCAGCAGATCAGTAACCATTCCTTAAAATGCGGCTATGATGCACTGGAGGCTTCCTTTAGATCAGCCATGACTGGCACAGTGATCAGAAGACATGCATGGTTAAAAGAGCAGTCCTTACCAGACCATGTTAAATCAAAGCTCCTAGATGCTCCCATGGACAAGCTCAATTTGTTTGGCTCTCCTGCACAGCAGGTGCTGAAGAAGATGGAAGAGAAGGCAAAATCCGTCCAGACAGTCAAGGATTTCTTGCAGGTCCAACCTCCAAGGTTTAGCAGGAATTGGCCCTCCAAGAATTGGTCCTTTCCAGACACCTCCAGAGCTCAGAGAGGCAGGAATAGGCGCTCAAGAGGCAGGGGTCACCCCAGAGGTGCCTACAGGGGACGCCAGTGGCAGGCTAACAATCAGCGAGGTACAGCCACAGATCCAGCCACCACCACTACCACAGGACAATCACAGTGACTTGGCTCTGGCACCGCCTACCAGGGAACAACTAGAAGCACCCTTAGGCGGGAAGCTAGCCTTATTTTCAGTAAACTGGCATTACATCACAGGAGACAAGTGGATTTTACAGACAATAGACCAAGGTTACAGGTTTCACTTCCATACTCTACCAAGGAAGAGAGGAATGCCAAACCTACCTCCAAATCAAAAGGCAGAAGCTCTAAAACAAATAACTCACTTACTAAGGATGAGAGCTGTAGAAAAGGTATCATCTTTGGAACAAGGACAAGGATTTTACTCCAGGCTCTTCCTGGTACCAAGAAAAGAAAACCAATGGAGACCTATTCTCGACCTGTCCGCTTTAAACACATACCTCATTGTCCCAAAATTCAAAATGCTGACCCTACAGCAGCTTCTTCCCATGTTGGGCAAGGAGTCTTGGCTGGTAACTCTAGATCTCAAGGAGGCATACCTGCACATCCCTATACGACCAAATTGCAGAAGGTACCTCAGATTTCTTGCAGGATCAGAGCATTATCAATTCTCAGCATTGCCCTTTGGCTTATCTACTGCCCAGAGTGTTCACGAAATGCCTGGCATCAGTAATTGCTCATTGCAGGCTTCAGGGAATTCAAATCTACCCTTACCTGGACGACTGCCTGTTACAAGCGGACAACAAAAACAAGCTAGCAAAAGACTTGAAAAGGGTCATTCATCTACTGCAAGCCCTGGGATACACAGTCAATATAAAAAAGTCAAGACTGATACCATCCCAAAGGATAACCATTTTGGGTGCAGAGCTGGACACATCAAAACAAATGGCATTCCTAACAGTAGAAAAACAGGAGCAACTCCCTCTCTACTTCTTGGCATTAACAAAACAGAACCAGCTAACAGCAAGAAAAGTCCTGCAAGCTCTGGGTTTCATGGCATCCTGCATAATATTGGTTCCACATGCCAGACTGCATATGAGAAAGTTACAGTGGTACCTAAGGAATTTATGGTCTCAGCACAAGCACAGCCTAGAAACCCAAATTCCAATAATCCCATGCCTGAAACAAGAATTCCAATGGTGGGCTCAGGCCTGTCAATCAAACAAAGGACTGCCCTTCCACAGCACTCAACCAAGCCAGACCATCACAACGGACGCCTCAGACCTCGGTTGGGGGGCGCACATGCTGGACAAGTGCATACAAGGCTTATGGACTCAAGACCAGCTGCACCTACACGTAAATCAAAAGGAAATGCTGGCAGTAAAACTGGCAATTCAGACATTCAGACCATTTCTTCGACAAGGTCAACTGTTGATAAGGACAGACAACACCACAGTTATGTGGTACATCAACAAACAGGGAGGCACACATTCATATCCTCTATGCCGGATGGCAATGGACCTCTGGAATGTGGCCCTGAGTTTCAACATTCAGTTACAAGCAATTTTTGTGCCAGGAAAAGAAAACACACTAGCAGACATACTAAGCAGAACTACCACGGATGCCCACGAATGGATGCTGCATCCGGACATCTTCAAAACCATTACAGGAAAATGGGGACTACCAGAAATAGACTTATTTGCATCCCCACACAATCACCAACTGAAGAAATTCTGCACAAGGATGTACCACCCACTTGCTTGGAAAGTGGACTCCCTATCTTTCAGTTGGAAAAACCTGACAGCATATGCATTCCCACCACTTCCTTTGATGCACAAGGTGCTATTGAAGATCAAAGAAGACCGTCCAAGGATCATCCTGATAGCTCCAGACTGGCCAAGGCAACATTGGTACCCATTACTGAGGAGCATGTCTCGGGAACAAATATGGCCTCTACCTCTAGTTCCCTTACTGTTAACACAGAACAACTACAAAACCCTGCATCCAAACCTGAAAACACTGCAGCTGACTGCCTGGAACATTGCATAAGACCAAATAACCCAGATTTATCCCAAAGGGTTAAAGACATTATCTTGAAGGCTCGCAGACCCTCAACAAGAAAAAAATATTCAGCAAAATGGAAAAGGTATCACATTTGGAGTACTGCAAAAGGAGAAAATGTGTCACTGGTAAACATAGCCAACATCCTGGAATACTTGGCAGAGCTCTTCCACAATGGCCTCTCCTATTCTTCCATCAAGATTCATGCATCAGCTATTTCAGCAGAATACAACTTGGATCCTCCAGTCTTCTCACATCCCCTGCTCAGGCAGTTTCTGAGAGGAATTAAAAATGTAAAACACCTAGAAAGCCACCATTGCCAGCTTGGGACTTGAACTTTGTGCTAGAAATGTTGACACTACCACCTTTCGAGCCAGCAGCAACAGCAGAATTACAGTACTTATCATGGAAAACTGCTTTCCTGCTTGCAATCACTTCAGCAAGAAGGGTTTCTGAACTACAGGCATTAATGGCAGTACAGCCCTTCCTGATCTTCCATCAAGATAGTGTCCATGAGAACAAATCCTACTTTTATGCCAAAGGTGGTCTCCAGGGTATCCTTAAACCAGGCTATCCACCTGCCTACATTCTTCCCCAAGACAATCCACAGAACAGGGGAGAAAGACTGTTGTATACCTTGGATGTACACAGGCAATTACGTTACTACCTGGACAGGACCAAGAGCAATAGCAAAACTGACCAGCTACTGGTAGCATATGCAACAGGAATGGAAGGAAAAGCAATTTCAAAACAGACAATCTCTAAGTGGATAGGAAATTGCATTAGATTCTGTTACTCTTACCATGGGAAGAAAACTCCAGAAAACATCAGGCCTCACTCTACAAGGGCTACAGCCACTACCACAGCCTTTTTACGAGGAGTGGCTACAAAAGACATTTTAGAGGCTGCTACGTGGAGCTCCGTGCATACATTTGCCAAGCATTATAATTTACCATTATACTCCAGATCCTGAGCAGGTTTTGCCACTGCTGTTTTGCAAGGGATCTTAACTACACCATAATCTAATCTCTCCTCCTCCCCCAGTTTGGCTATGGTATTCTACCCATTTGTAAGGACTGCAGATGCATCCTTGAAGGACATAGTACAGTTTTGTACCTACCATAAATGTAGATGTCCGATAGGCATGCATCTGCAGTCAGGATTACCCTCCCTCCTTCCCCTCTGAGGTACTCCTAGGGTATTTACCCATCTTCTAGCTAACTGGGGGAATCTATTATGGTGTATTTGGTTGTATATATGTATATACATGTTTATTTTTATTTGCTCTCTTTTATTTGGAAACTTTTGCAATTATCCAAATTTAGCCTTCCTAGAGGGCACCTGGCATCTGGGGCAAGAAACACTGAGGAAGATGGCGTTGGCTGATGCCTTTATACCCGAATAACTGCAGCTATGACGTCGGGTGGAGTGCGACATCAGCCGAGGCCAGACCCAGACTTTGGAATCCGGCCGACCGAAGGGCTGCCTGACGACAGGACAACCCATTTGTAAGGACTGCAGATGTATGCCTGTCGGACATCTACATTTATGGTAGGTACAAAACTGTACTTTCTAGCCTGTGTGTGTGAACTTGTAAAATCAGAACTTACATACTCTTCAGTGAAAGTCCATTTATCTGCCATTTCAGACTGCTTACCTTTAGATCCACCTCTTCTTTCCAGGCTGGATGTCAGACTATTCTTAAAAGGGGCTTTCCACGTCAGACCACCAAAGAAACCTATTCCACCCTTGGGACTTAAACTACATGCTAGAGTAACTCACTGTTACCCCCTTTCAACCATCAAGCTCTGGCTCTCTGCAGATATGCACCTGGAAAACTGTCATATTAGTAGCTCTTAATTCAGCCAGAAGGGTCTCTGAACTGCAAGGCCTCAATGCACCCCCACCTCCTTCATGCCCAAAGTGGTCAATGAACTGTCGTCCATTCATCTACTCATCTACTTACCCTCTCCTCAGAATGACACTTAGAGAAAGTACTTCACTCCCTTGATGTCCACAGACAAGATTTTATCTGGACAAGACCAAAACCATTAGAAGAGTCCTATCAGCTCTTTGTGTCCTTCCACCCTAGAGCTGTATCCAAACAATTTATATCCTCCTGTATACAAAAATTGTTCCTTCTGCTACTCTTAGGATGGCAAACACTTAACTTACAGTGTTAAGGTGCATTTTACAAGAGCACCGGCCTTGTCAGGAGCCTTCCTCAAAGGCCTGGACACAGCCAGCATTCTGGAGGCAGCCACATGGTCCCCTATGCATACTTTTACCAAGCATTGCAAATTGGACTATGTCTCCAGAGCCAGGGTAGGATTTACAAGGACAGTCCTGCATGGAGTCTTGGAAACTGCAGCTTCCTCCACCATCCTTTCCTCCTCTTGAGCTGTGGCGCACTCACACAGTAAGAATACGGCAGCATGGGAATAGGAGGAGATAGATTAGTTGAGTAAAATCTTACCATAACCATAGAAGTCCTTCTCTTCTATGTTGCAGTATTCCTTCCCTCCCACCTACCCCCTTCTCTACGTTTACCCTGACTAGATGGCATCTGTCCTGGAATTCATTAGACTATTGTCGAACAGGGCAGTCATTTCTGAGGCCTGTGTGTGCAGATGTCACATTTAAGGCCCATGGGTTATAGCCCTGCATGTGACATCCCACTCACCTGGCAGCAACCAGGCTTAAGCTTTTGCATAGGAGCCAGACTTTCGGGCCACCTGAGGTGGAAGATCCCATAGTAAGAATACTGCAACATTGAAGACAAGGATATATATGGTTATGGTAAGATTTTACACAGCTAATCTTTCTTTTCTTAATAGTACTGTATTTTTGGTGCATGGTTTTCTTTGCATGCTACTTTTAAGTGTAATGGGAGTTGAAAATGGCTGATGTTCTTCATCTCACATTGCTGCAGTCATAACCTGTGGGTAGTCCGCTGTCCTCGGTCGGCCCGAATACCAAAGTGTTAGGCTGGCGTCGGTCATGGTCGCTTAGATCTGACGTCAGTACGCCGTGGTACTAAAGCGCATGACCGACGTCATATCCTCAGTCTTTCTTGCCGCATGGTCCAAAGCAGAAGCAGCGTTTGCAAGTGCCGTTCGACATCCTGAAATTTTCGTATTCTGAGTTTCAGACCGAAGACCAAGTTGGGCTAAGTACCCCGTTGGGGAATATTTTTGTCTTTTCTTGCCTCAGTTAAATCCGGATGTCAGAAAAAGTGAATAATTGTATTTCTTGTGGGAAACAGATACCTCATAGGGATTACCACTCTCTCTGTATTCCTTGTTTGGGGCCTGAGCACGACGTAGTCGGGTGTCGCTTTTGTGCTAAATTTAATAAGCGCACCATTAAACGTAGGTTAGATTGTGCTAGGCTTGTCTTCGGTAAGCGGTGTAATGACAATATGCCGTCGGATCCTCCGACGCCCGCTACCGCGAAGAAGCGTAAAGAGAAGTCGTTGAAATCCAGGCAGGATGAGTCGTCCGTTCCGGACGCCGGTTCTTTAGAAACCACGGTGGAATCTGTGGATCCGGCCGAGGTTTCAGTTGAGTCTCAGGGGGAACCTTTAGTTTTTCAAGATGTGGCCTCTCAGGAGTCGGGTCAAGCTGAGGGGGCCTCTCAGGTTGCGGTGCTCCCTTCTTTGCATAAGGTGGTTAGGCCTTCTCCCTCTGTCTCAAAGGTGCCTTCAAAGGCCAGGCCTGGTTTGTCTTCCTCTGGCGTCAGTCCTAGTTCTGCAGGTTCTGTGCCTAAAAAACACATGCTTAAAATGGCAGAAGATTTAATTACCTTGATCAGAGGTTCTATGCCCCCTCCAGATAAGAGGCCTAGGGTAGAGCCAGAGGTGGAAGGATTGGAACATTCTTCAGATTATTCAGAGTCTTCGGCTGAAGACATTCAGGATTTTCCCCCTTATTCTGATTCTGATGCAGAGGATTCTAGTCCTTCTGCTTCCCCTCCAGAGGATTTTTCTTTTTCAGAAACCCTGCATTCTATGAGGGAGCATTTTGAATGGGAAGGTCAGGATTTCTCAGATTCCCGAAAGAGGCTTAGGGAATTCTTGTTTTTACCACAACATAGGCCCTTGGCTATACCTCCGGTTTTGGATGTTGTGCAGGATGTTTTCTCTGAGGCTTCCCTTAATCCAGACTCTTTGCCTCCTGCCCCGGTTAAACCAGACAGGTATTACAGGGTGCCAGAGGCTCATAAATATTTGTATAAGAGCCCTAGGGCTGACCCAGAAACTATTAGCCAGGGACCTAAGGGTGTCAGGGCTTCTGTTGTAAAGAATCCAGTTCCCATGGATAAGGACTCTAGAGCTCTGGATAGGTGGGGTAAAAAAGTGTATACCTCTTCCACTCTTGCAATGAGGACTTTAAATTGCCAGTTTCACATGCTAAAGTACCAGAATTTTCTTCTTAGTCAATTGAAATCTAAGGTGGATGCTTTAGCAGAGGGCATAGAGTGTAAAGAATTACAGGATTTGGTTCATGCCTCCGATCAGGTGGGTAAGCATTCTTTGCAGTGTGGTTTTGATGCTTTGCAGGCCTCTTCCAGGGTGGCTGCCACTGGATCAGTTATTCGTAGGCACGCCTGGCTTAAGGATCAGAACTTGTCAGAGCATGTTAAAGCTCGAATTTTGGATGCTCCTCTTCAGTCTGAAGTTTTGTTTGGTTCTCCTGTGGAGTCAGTCTTGAAGAAAATGGATGACAAAGCTAAGTCTATGCAGACTGTTAAAGATTTTTTGCAGGTGCAGCCCCCTAAGTTTAGCAGAAATTGGCCTACTAAGGGATGGGCTTACCCTTCTTCTGATTTACAGTCTAGGGGCAGAGCTCATGCACAGGGTTCTTTCAGGCCTAGGACGTGGAGTTCCCCCTGCACAGTCTACAGGTGAGGGCAGGGGCCAGTCCTTTCGTAAACAGACCCAATGACCTGCATTTTCAGCTGCCCGATCCTTCCTGTCTGGCAGCTCCTCTGGGAGGAAAGTTGGCACTTTTCAGGCAGAATTGGCTTTTAGTCACCCAGGACAAATGGGTGTTGGACATTATAAACCGAAGCTACAAGTTTTATTTCCACACATTGCCCCCTTTCAAGGGCATGCCAGACGTTCCTCCTATGCAAAAGGCAGAGGCTCACAAACAGATTTCTTTACTTCTTCAAATGGGAGCTATCCAGCAGGTTCCTCCATCAGAGTTAGGCCTAGGATTTTATTCTCGCCTGTTTCTTGTACCAAAGAAAGGGAACACTTGGAGGCCAATTCTGGATTTGTCTATTCTCAACACATACCTGGACATTCCAAAATTCAAAATGTTGACTTTGCAACAACTTCTACCTATGCTAGGCAAAGATCACTGGATGGTAACTCTGGATCTCAAGGAGGCTTATCTTCATATTCCTATCAGGCCAAGTTGCAGGAGATTCCTGCGTTTTCGGGCTGGGACTTCACATTATCAGTTCTCTGCATTGCCCTTTGGCTTATCTACTGCGCCCAGGGTGTTCACAAAGGTTCTGGCTCCGGTGATAGCCTTCTTACGGTTAAAAGGAATACAAATTTATCCTTATTTGGACGATTGCCTGATTCTTGCTCAAGACAAAGACGAACTACTTCACCATCTTCAGTATGTTATGGCATTGCTAAGGTGCCTAGGGTATTCTGTGAACGAAACAAAGTCCAGTCTAGTACCCTCTCAGGACATGTGCTTTCTGGGTGTGAGACTGAATACAGCCTCTCAGATGGCGTTTTTGACCCCGGACAAGCAAAGAAATCTTACCCTTTACTTCCAACAATTGTCTCTCCTGTCCAGGCTGACTGCAAGGACAGTCCTTCAAGCCTTGGGGTTCATGGCATCTTGTATTCTGGTGCTTCCCAATGCCAACTGCATATGAGGAAGTTACAATGGTATCTCAAAAGTGTATGGACTCAACACTGCCACGATTTGGACACTGTCATTCAGATAATACCTTGCATTCAGAAGGAATTTTTGTGGTGGGCTCAGGAATGTCACCTAAACAAGGGACTCTCTGTGACCCGACCAGAGGCGAGTCAGATCTTAACGACAGATGCCTCGGACAAGGCTTGGGGAGCACACCTCAATGGAAAATGGGTTCAAGACACGTGGCCTGCCAGACTTCAACATTTGCATATCAACATGAAGGAGATGTTAGCAGTCCAATTTGCATTGATGGCTTTCAAGGATCTACTTCACCCAGGACAAGTGTTGATTCAAACAGACAACACAACTGTCATGTGGTACATCAACAAGCAAGGGGGAACCCATTCATACCCACTTTGCAGACAAGCTATGATTTTGTGGGAGACTGCTCTCAGTTTGCACCTCACTCTTCATGCAAGGTTTCTGCCAGGAGCACAGAACTCCTTAGCGGATGTTTTGAGCAGACAGATGGTGGATCCCCACGAGTGGAAATTGGATCCTCATGTATTTCGACAGTTAACAGTGTTTTGGGGGACTCCAGACATAGATCTGTTCGCTTCTCCACTAAATTTCCAGCTGCCAAAGTTTTGCACAAAGATGTTTCATCCAAAAGCTTGGAAAGTGGATGCTCTTTCATTCAGTTGGAACAATCTTCACGTCTATGCCTTTCCTCCTCTGCCTTTTCTTCCCAGGGTGCTCTTGAAGGTCAGACAGGACAAGCCCTCCATGATTCTTATAGCTCCAGATTGGCCACGTCAGCACTGGTACCCTCTGCTGAAGAGTTTAGTACGGGAGCCTCCTTGGCCTTTGCCAGCAAGTCCACACCTTTTGACCCAGGCAGGCAATCATTTCATCAATGTCAAGATACAGTCCCTGCATCTGGCAGCCTGGCATATTCTGTTCTAGACCCTGGAGGGTCGCAGCTTCCTCAACAAGTTTTGAATGTTATTTTAGAGGCCAGACGGCCTAGCACAAGGAAGGTTTATGCTGATAAATGGAGGAGATTTTTTCTTTGGAGCAAAGCAAAGTGCTTTGATGTTTCAGTACCTAATTTGAGTGTTTCACTTCAGTATCTTACAGAATGGCTAGACAAAGGTTTGTCTTTCTCCTCTGTAAAAGTTCATGCTGCAGCCATTTCTGCTCACTATGACTGTGACCCACCTTTATTCTCTCATCCTTTGTTCAAGCAATTTCTTAGAGGGGCAAAGAACATAAGACCCCCACGTAGAGCTCCTACTCCTTCCTGGGATCTCAATTTTGTGTTGGAGAAACTCACCTTATCTCCTTTTGAACCTGCAGCTACAGCTGAGTTGAAGTTTTTGTCTTGGAAGACAGCTTTTTTGTTGGCCATTACGTCTGCTAGAAGGGTATCTGAATTACAGGCTCTAATGGCAGTTGAACCCTTCCTAATTTTTCATAAGGACAGGGTCTCTTTGCGTACTAACCCTACTTTCATGCCTAAAGTGGTCTCAAATATGGCCTTTAACCAGTCTATTCATTTGCCTACTTTTTATGCTGATCCCCAAAATAAAGGGGAAAAAATTTTGCACTCTTTGGATATTCACAGACAGTTGCGTTATTATTTGAGCAGAACTAAAGGGTTCAGACAGTCTCAACAGTTGTTTGTTTCTTTTGCTTTGGGTTATCAGGGGAAACCTGTTTCTAAACAAACTATTTCTAAGTGGATTGGTCATTGTATTGCTTTTTGTTATTCTCATCATGGTAAGGAGATCCCGGCTGGAATCAGACCTCATTCCACTAGGGCTACTGCCACTTCTACTGCTTTTCTGAGGGGTGTAGCTACTAAAGATATTTTGGAGGCAGCTACTTGGAGTTCAGTGCACACTTTTTCTAAACATTATCATCTCCCTCTTTATTCAAAATCTAGGGCTGGGTTTGCCACTGCAGTTTTGCAGGGCATGTTAGCAGCTCCCAATGCTTTATGATTTTGCCAGCCTCCCTTTACCTTTGCTTTGGGATTCTACCCACAGGTTATGACTGCAGCAATGTGAGATGAAGAACATAGTACAGTTTTGTACCTACCATAAATGTAGGTGTTCGAAGATCCACATTGCTGCAGTCCAATTTTCCCTCCCTCCTTCCCCACTGTAGTTTGGGGTGGTTGTGTGTTTTGGGATGTAAATATTCTTTGTACATGGGTGTTTGGATGTTTTCCTGTTTTTTGGCTATGGCCTTTCTTTTTAGGGCCATCTGACATCTGGGGCAAGAAAGACTGAGGATATGACGTCGGTCATGCGCTTTAGTACCACGGCGTACTGACGTCAGATCTAAGCGACCATGACCGACGCCAGCCTAACACTTTGGTATTCGGGCCGACCGAGGACAGCGGACTACCCACAGGTTATGACTGCAGCAATGTGGATCTTCGAACATCTACATTTATGGTAGGTACAAAACTGTACTTTTTTTTTCTCCCCTCCTCTCTTGTATAGTTTTGAGAAATATAAGCAATACAATGGAAAAAAGGAGCCTGATTAAAAGGGCATGACAGAGTTGAAATTAATGTGATTTTTTTTTTTTTCATTTTTGCACCGGGAAATGACTGACTTAAGGATCTTAGATTGATTAATTTTAAGAGAGAGCTAGTAAATGAAAAAGAATATTAGGAAGCTTTTTCTCTAGCATGTGTATGTCTACTAAGTAGCAGTTCTGCAGCTGGCCATCATGTCTCCATGGAGGCAATGTGATAGAAAAACTGGAGATAGTCTGGCTGGGGGGATTGACTGAGGGAAAAGAGAGAAAAAAGAACAGAGAAACTGGCCTAGACATAATGTTCTCTGAGAATAGTCCAGGGTTTTCTCGGCTGTGGGCTTTTAAAGATGATAAACAATTAGACTTGAAGTAAAGTTTTCTTTTATTTTTTTTTAATAGATTGGGGATTAAGAGGATAGGGGTCTGTTTAAGAGAGTATCACAGAAGAGAAATCCGTGTGCCTTTCCCCGTGCTTGCATAGGGGAATGACTGGTTTAAGACCCTAGGCATTATCCAGTAACAAGTTTATTACAAAGCATGTAAGTGTAAAAGAATATTGAATATTATAAGGCTTTTTTCTGGTAAACAAGGTACCCCTTAGCAGTTTTGTGTCTGGTTTGCATGTCACTAAAAGACAATTTGATGGAGAGAAATAGCTTGGAGAAAGTGTTTTCTGAAAAATTTAATTTTTTTCTAAGCTGGGAGAGATATAAAGGTAGACAAAATCAAATAGCACTTACTAATAGCACAGGCTGTACCCATGTGTCTTAGCATGACTAACCTTTCTTTTTGGTTAACTCTAGCCTGTCTGTGTGGCTGTCAACTTGCAAGTTTTGATTTCCTTCTGTTCTTATGTTGCAGTATTCTTAGTGTGGGATTTCCCTCCTCAGACGGCCCAAACGTCAGCTCCTATACAAAAGCTTAAGCTTGGCTGCTGTCGCTGCGTGGGATGTCACACGTAGGGCCATAAACCAGGGACCTTAAATGTGACTTATCCATGCACAGACCTCAGAACTTCTCAGCTGCAGTCGACCATCACATTGATCGCTTTGCTCCTTTACTTGAAGATGTCTAAAGCTAAGTACCCTGTTGGGGATTTTGCCTTAATTTTGCTTGAGCTTGGTTTGCTGTACTGTACCGTTAGCCAATGTCAGCTAAGAAGGGTAAATGTCAATGCTGGCGCCACATTCTGCATAAGGATATGTACGATGCTTAGGCCGAGAGTACGACCGTACCGCTTGCCCGATTTGTCAATCATTTGTACTCAAGACCTCCAAAGCAGTCTGGCCGCCCTTAATCTATATTTAGAAAACCAGAAACTAAAAAAAACTAGTGCTCAGGATGGATCCTGAATCAGCCGCTCCAACAGAACCACCACAGAAAAAGCCTGAGGTTTCCAGGCCTAGATGTTCTTCGTGTCTCACTGTTGCAGTCTTCGCATTTGGGTTATCTGCTTGCAGTAGCCCTCAGTCGGCCTGATTATCAAAGTCTTGGGTCCTGTGTCGGTTGCTGTCTCATCATCCATGACGTCAGGTAGTCAGGGGTATAAAGCATGCAACCGACGCCATTACATCAGTCTTTCTTGCCATGCGGTGCCCGAAGCAGAAGCAGTTCGCAAGTGCCGGTCGGCCGACTCCTGAAATTTTCGTTTTCGAGTTTCAGATCCGAAGTCTTCAACTAAAGCAAAGTACCCCGTTGGGGAAACCTTTTCTTCCTCTAATCCGATGTTAGTAAAGGTCAGTAATTGTATTTCTTGTGGAAAGCAAATACCTCATAAAGATTTTCATTCATACTGTATTGTTTGCCTAGGCCCTGACCACAATGTACCTCGCTGTCGGTTTTGTGCCTTATTTAAACAAACTATTCGTCTGTATATTTATGCTTCTAAATATTTTGGTACTCTGTTCAGTTATCCAGATATGGCTTTGGTACTCCACCAGACTACCAACATTCCGAAAAAACGCAAAGATAAAGACAGACAGGCCACCTAGGTCCAAAGCTGCCGGCAACACTTCTCCTAAGCTAGTCGCCAGTTCGTCTGTACTCGGGTGTTTTTGCAGCCCCTGATACCCGCTACTTCAGATTCGCAGGCCTCTACTGAGACCCATTCGGAGTCCGGTATACCGCGAGATGCTTCAACTGTGGAACCTGCTGATGTCTCTACCTTGGATGTGTCCAGAGCTGCTGTGTAGGCACTGGCTTCTGGGGGTGTATTCAGGCCTACTGACTTGCATATTAAACTGACGCCATCTTCTTCTTCAAGGCCTAAAACTCGATCCATGCCTAGAAAATGGACTCATGGTCAGACCTCTATGCCTAAAAAACAAGTAAGAATGGCTGAAGACCTTATTAGTTTAATCCTGAGAAGCCAACCTTCCCCCTCTAAGAGACCTAGGACTGAATTTGCTTATGATTCTTATGATCGGGATTCTGAAATTTCTGTTACCTCTGATGACCAGGATTTACCCTTAACTACCTATGAGGATTCTGATGCAGAGGACTCTATTCCCTCTACTTCCCTGCCAGAGGATTTCTCTCTTGGTGAAACCTTGCATACTCTTAGGGAGCGTTTCCGCTGGGAAAGCCAGGATTGCTCTGATTCTAAAAAGAGGCTTAGGGATTTCTTACTCCTACCCCAACACAGGCCTTAAGCTATCCCCCCTGTACTGGACATTGTTTATGATGCCTTTTCAGAGTGTAGCTTGGCCCCCTGACTCCTTACCTCCCGCTCCCAGAAAACCAGATAGATATTACAGGGTTCCTGACTGACAAGTTCCTCTTTAAAAATTTTACTGCGGATCCTGAGACCATTTCACAGGGACCCAAGGGCATTAAGGCTACTACTGCAAAAAATCCTACCCCCTCTGACAGAGATTCCAGGGCGTTGGATAGATGGGGTAAGAAGGTATACACTTCTGCAACCTTGGCCATTAGGGCATTAAACTGCCAGTTACATATGTTAAAGTATAAGCAGCATATTATTGGATTGCTTAAACTGAAAATGATGTTGATTCCTAAGTGTGCTGAAAATAAGGATTTACAGGATTTAATGCATTCTGCTGAACAAGTTGGAAAACATACTTTGCAATGTGGTTTTGATTCACTAGAGGCATCTTGCAGGGCTGCTGTCACATGGTCTGTACTTAGAAGGCATGCTTGGCTTAAGGAGCAATTCTTACCATATCATGTTAAAGCTAAATTGCTGGATGCTCCCTTAAACCAGGACCACCTGTTTGGCAACAAAGCAGAAGTAGTACTTAAAAAGATTGAGGAAAAAGCTAAATCTATGCAAATTGCTAAAGATTTCCTGCAAGTACAACCTCCAAGATTTAGTAGGCAGTGGCCCTCTAAGAATTGGTCATTTCCTGCCTCTTCCAGGCCTTCTCAGTCCAAACCCAGAACCAGCAGAACACTCAGGCTTCAGTCCCAAGGTACGCACAGGACTAAGCAGTGGGGGGGCTCCCACTTCCAAAGCAGGGAGTAGTAAGACCCCCCCCCCATGGTAAACTGTCTCAATGACTTAACTTTGAAACTTCCAAGCCCTTCTCAACTGACTGCTCCTTTAGGGGGAAAGATTGCTCTGCAGGCAAAAAACTGGGAACTCATTACACAGGTTTCTACTCAAGACTTTTCCTGGTGCCCAGAAAAGACGACAACTGGCATCCTATCCTGGATCTCCCTATCCTAAACACTTTTTTGGTGATCCCAAAATTCATGATGCTAACTCTTCACCAGTTGCTTCCTATGCTAGGCAAGGATGCCTGGTTGGCAGCACTGGATTTAAAGGAAGCCTACCTGCACATCCCAATCAGGGAGTCTTGCAGAAGATACCTAAGCTTCAGAGCAGGCTTCATGCACTATCAGATCTCTGCACTGCCCTTTGGCTCATCTCCTGCACCCAGGTAGTTCACAAAGTGCGTAGCTCCAGTCATTGCATTTTGCAGGCAAAGAACTATTCAAATATACCCATACATGGACGATTGTCTAATTCAGGTAGAAAGTCAGGACAATACTGTTGAATCATCTGGCATTTGTACAAAAATTGCTAACTTCTCTGGGGTACACCATAAACTAAAAGAAATCACATCTGGTACTCGGTCAACAAATTGTATTCCTGGAAGCAAGCTTGAACACAACTTCCCTGATGGCTTTCCTTATGCCAGAGAAACAAATTAATTTGACAGCTTACTTCAAACTAATGTCCACAAGGACCCTGCTATCTGCAAGACAAATACTGCAAGCCCTGGGGTTCATGGCCTCCTGCATTCTCCTAATTCCATATGCAAGACTGCATATGAGGAAATTACAATGGTATCTAAAAAGCCTATGGTGTCAACATTCTCAGGATCTAGAAGCAGTGATTCCTATCATACCTTGCCTACAGTTCCCTTGGTGGGCAGAGGTCTGCCACCAAAACAAGGGACTGCCTTTCACTCTACCCACTGCTCCCCAAACCCTAACAGATGCATCAGATTATGCATGGGGGTGCTCACTTGGCAGGGAAGTGCATTCAGTGCAAATGGAACCCAAGTCAAATGCACCTGCATATCAATCAGAAAGAAATGTTAGCTATACAGAATGCTCTGACAGCCTTCAAGGACCACATTCCTCCAGGACAATTAATGGTAAAGATGGACAACGCCACTTTTATGTGGTATATAAACAAGCAGGAGGAACCCACTCATACCCTCTCTGCAGACTAGCCACAGCTCTGTGGAACACAGCCTTGAGCTACCAAGTGCACCTACAGGCTCAATTCCTGCCAGGAAAGCTAAATGGCACTGGCAGACTATCTAAGCAGAAATCTCATGGACCCACACGAGTGGAAACTGGAACCAAAGACATTCAACATGTTGATAAACAAATGGGGGAGCCCAGAGATAGACCTGTTTGCCCCCCCAGAATTACCAATTGGGCAAATTCTGCATAAGGACTCCCCACAAACAAGCTTGGGAAGTGGATGGCCCTGTCCTTCACCTGGAAAAAATCTATCAGTTTATGCCTTTCCTCCTCTGCCACTCCAAGATACTACTAAAGATCAAACGGGACAAACCAAGGATGATACTGATTGCACCAGACTGGCCACGCCGACACTGGTGTACCCCCTCTTACGCAGTGTCACTGTTGGCACCATGGCACCTCGGGTTGCCACCTTTTCAAATGGCCAAAGTGGGACATTTTTGGTACAAACATCAGATTTTACAGGCTGACACATACCCACGGTCTGTACAAAGGTTAGAACTTAATTTTTTTGCCTAAATAAAAACTTTTTTTTGTATGATTTTAGTTGCTTATTCTATTTCTTATAACATTTAGGTATTTTAGATACAGAATAACTGTTTTAAGCAACAATTACATAAAATATAGGAAATAATTTTGCCCTAAAATCTCAGGACATTTGCCATTTTTGCAATTTTTTGTCAGGGCACAACTGCCCAAAGAGGGGACTGCCCCTTGCAAAGTGGGACAGGTGGTAACCCTAATGGCACCTGCTTCTGACCCCTACCCTGCTTTCCCAGCAGAAGAGCCAGATTCTACACCCTCAGCTTCAAACCCTGAACCTGGCAGCCTGGATAATTACCTGATCTCTCCGTTACCATCCCTCAGTAAACAAGTGTTGGATGTTATTCTGGAGGCAAGGAGGCCTAGTACTAGAAAATCTTATGCTGCTGTTCCTGGAACCAGACTCTGTGGATGGGCATAGCAGTGCCCAATTTACCTCAGATTCTTCAATACTTAACTGAGATGCTTCACAAGGGCCTTTCCTTTTCCTCTATCAAAATTCATGCCTCAGCCATTTCAGCTCATTACAACACAGAACCACCCCCTTTTCTCATCCTCTGCGCAAGCAGTTCCTCAGAAGGGCCAAAAACTTAAGACCACCCAAGAGAGCCCCTAATCCAGCCAGGGACCTTAACTTTGTATTGGAAAAACTTAGTTTACCTCCTTTTGAGCCAGCTGCAGAGCTGAAATTCCTTTCTTGGAAAACATGGATAGGACAGAAGGTTTATACCTCTTCCACCCTAGTCCTTCACCTAGTCCTCAGAGCTATCAACTATCAAACCCATATGATAAAATATGCCTTGGACTTAGTGTCATAAGCCTCTACTCTCCTGTCATCCATCCACCAATTGCCCTACCAAAACTGAGGTAACATCAAAACTGTCCCTGGCTTTTTAAGTAACCAGATATTCTATTAGTTGAAGTTATGGTGCAGCAGAGGCCTCTGCACAGTCCGTAGCTTCTGCATCAGTACTCCACAGATACTCTTGGCTACGCCTTCATCCCTACCAGAATATTTCAAGTCTAAAATCCTAGACACCCTGCTAGACCACAACCTTTTGTTGGGTAAACAGTCTGCAGACTTTTTCAAAAACCTTCAGGAGAAAAGTAAAGAGCTTCAAGACATCAAGCACCTACTAGTGTCCCCCCATTCCAAAATATTACAGAAATTACCCTGCTATGACTACCTTTGTCTGGAGGACCCCCTCCTGTGCTTACCCCCTTCCTCTTCCTGGCATAGGAGTGGAACCACGAGGCAGACCACCTCCAGACCAGTTGCTTCACAACCTACTTCACAGCCTTTTCATGATAGTAGTGGACCCAACAGTAAGTGGCTGCCTTGCCCACCTCCCCTATCAGCCCACCTCTCCCACTGCCTCCCCATTTGGAAATCCATCACATCAGACCACTGGGTGCTGGCAATAATACAAAATGGATATTTCCTTTCTTGGAAGGAAAAGCCCCCTTCAAGGGGCATTCCTTTTCCCCAAAAAAATCAGCTGCATCGCATTCCTCAGATGCTGCAAGACCTTCTGAACTTAGGAACTATAGAATCTCTCCCTTGGACAGGAAGGAAAAGGTTTCTACTCAAGACTATTTCTGATCCCCAAAAAAGATGGGCCTTGGAGACCAATACTAGATCTGTCCTTTCTAAACCTTATTCCTAAAAGTTAATCATTCAAAATATTATCCCTTCAAACTCTACTCCCACTTTTGCCAGCCCAGGCCTTTATGGCCACACTAAGATCTAAAGGAAGCATACCTCCATATTCCCATAAAACCCTCCCACAGAAAATTCTTGCATTTCACACTGGGTCCTGCTCTCACTTTCAATTTACAGCCTTTCCCTTTGGTTTATCTACTGCACCCAGGGTATTTACAAAATTCCTAGCCCCAGCTATAGCCTTTTGCAGAACCAAAGGTGTCCAAATCTGTCATTACCTGGACATCCTTATTCTGTTGCAGAAACACAGGACACCCTTCAAAACCATCTGAGGTTCACCACTTCCCTGCTTCAGAGCCTGGGGTTCACCCTCAACATCCATAAATTATCCTTAACCCCCCAGCAGGACAAAATCTTTCTGGGCTGCAGGATCAGAACAGACCTGATGCGGGCTTTCCTCCCTCAGGACAAAGTTCGTTCCCTCTCTCCCCATTTCCATAGCCTACTACAGGTTCAGCAGATATCTGCAAGACGATTCTTGAAAATCCTGGGGCTAATGGCAGCCACTATCCCTATGCTGCCTTTACCTAGAATGCACATGCAAAAACTGCAGTGGTACTTAAAAAAGTTGTGGTCATAACACCAACATCCTCTAGAGTGCCAAATTACACTCCTGCCCTGCCTCAAAGCAGAACTAAGGCGGTGGATTCAACAGATACAACTGTACCCTGGCCTTCCACTCCAAACACCCACCCTAACCCCACACGTGCATACTGGTGCATCAGACCTAAGGTGGGGGGCTGCCATGAAAGACTTCATGGTGCAGGAGACCTGACACCCTACCCTCCAAATGAAACGTACCTTGATCTGGCCAAAGCCTTCGACACTATTCCCCACTCGGGCATAATACATAAACTCTCTCGACTAGGTTTCAGATCCGTATGTTACCAGATGGGTAGCCAACTGGCTCAGTGATAGAACCCACCAAGTCAAAATAGGGGAAGCCACCTCAAGCAGTAGACCCATATCAAGTGGCATACCCCAGGATTCGGTCTTAGGACCTCTCTCTTATTTGGGATAATACTTTTCTGATGTACAGGCCAAAACCAGTGGGCTATGGCTGACCAGGTTTGCAGATGACTGCAAGTTGGGAGCTGTCATCAGTTCCCCTAGTGATGTGGACATCCCCCAAGAGGGTCTCACCCAAACAAGTGACTGGTGCCAGAAACATGGCCTCAAGCTGAATACAAAAAAAAAATGCATCATCCTCTTTGGGGAGAGATGCCCCCACAAATTATCACATTAATAACAACGTTCTAAGCGCGCAGTCAGTCGTGAGAGATTTGGGCACCCAGATTGATAGCCTGACTTTTGACCACCATATTGCTTCCATTGTATGGGAAAGCTTTCGACGTGGCCCACCTCATAAGTAAGGTTATCTCATCTAGGGACAAGGAGGTCATAACATCCCTGTATTCTGCCCTTATAAGGTCCATTATTGAGTACAGTGCCCTATTCAGCATGTACCTCGCAAAGCACATGCAGCAGCTGGAGAGACCACAGAGGTTCCTCACCAGGAGAATCCAGGCCCTCAAAAATCTACCATATACATATAGGCCGAAAGCCTTAGGCCTCTACTCTGTTTCATACGAACTCCTCAGAGGTGACCTCTGTCTGGCATACAAGGTGATCTCGAACCCGCCTTGGTGGGACTGTTGCATATCCACAAGTCAAGCTCCTCTTGAGTAACCCACATACGCAGACTCATCCTGGTCTGTGACATCAGTAGGACTTGCTGGTGGGACAGATTTGTGTCCCAGAGACTCCCCCATATATGGAATAAACTCCCTGTCCACATCAAGCAGAGTACCTCTTTACTCCTTTTTAAGCGCAGTCTGGATGGGAAATAGAAAATACATCCCTGGGATTCCACCCGTATCCTTGCTAGACAGGGGCATCGGGTGCTAATTTGTCTATGCATAGGCTAAACTCTTGGCTAGGCTTATAAGGGCCTCAGGGCCAGTAGCCTAGTAACTTTATATGATCTTATGTGAGGGAAATGACAGCAGTTCTGGCCCGGAAAGCCTTTCTCCTTATTCTGCAACCAGACCCCCTTCAAATCTTCACAGACTACAGCACAGTCATGTGGTATCTCAAACAGGGAGGGACCAAGGCCTTAACTCCTCTACTGGGATAACATTACAAGTTTAGGACCTTGCCTCCAGAAACAGCTTATCCCTGCAGGCAACATACATCCCTTTCCAGGACAACAGACACACTGATATTCTCATCAGAACATCTTATATACAACACGAGTGGATGTTGAACAGGGACATTTTTCTAGACATTGTTCACCGGTGTGGCACACCTTGGATAGATTTGTTTGCCTCCCCCCAGAACAGACAATTGGAAGAAATTCTGCACCAAGGATCACTTTCCACTTGCCTGGAGGGTAGATGCCTTTAGCATTCCATGGAAGGGGCAGTTTTTCTATGCATTTCCACCTGTCCCTCTCATTCAAAAAGTCCTCCTGAAAATCAAGAGGTGCAAACCAAAAATCTTGATGGTGACTTCCTTCTGGCCAAGGCAGCACTGTTTTCCCCCTACTTCTGTCATTAGCCAAGGGCAATCAGCACAAGTTATCTCACAAGGCGGACCTACTCACACAACAGAAGGGAACTCTTATTCACCCTCACCAACAAATGTTAGGTCTAACACTCTGAGTGATAAACTTTTAAACCGTTTCAGATACCCCTACTCGGAGGATGTGTTTTTAGTCCTGACGGAGGCCAGGAAACCTACTACAAGGAGAATCCTACTTATCAAAATGGGAGAGATTCTCCAACTGGTGCCTCCATAAGCACATGGATTCCTGTCAGGCAGAGCCCCCCCCCCCCAGTCCTTGTGTATGAACTCATTAAGGCTGGTCTTTCGTACTTTTCAGTGAAAGTCCACCTGTCAGCAAATTCTGCCCATCTACCATTAGAACCCCCTTTACTAGCCAGGTTACGTGTCAAATTATTCCTAAAAGTGGTCTTGCACATCAGACCACCAAGAAAACCATCTCGCCCCCCTTTGACCCAAACTTCATCCTGGAAAAACTTACACTGCCCCCCATCTGAATCAGCTAGTACTGCAATGCTCCAAATGTGCACATGGAAGACTATACTGCAGGTGGCGCTTACCTCAGCTAGAAGGGTGTCAGAGTTGCAAGCTTTAATGACCTGCTCTCCCTACACTACCTTCCACAAAGATAGGGTGACCCTACGTACCTGACCCTCCCTTCGTGCCTAAAGTGGTCAGTGAACTATCCCTTGTCTTTAAACCAATCCATTCACCTGCCCACTTTCTTCCCCTCTCCAACCAATGATAGTGAGAGGATTCTCCATTCCCTGGATGTGCACAGACAACTAAGGTTTTATTTAGATAAAACGAAGTCCATCAGAAAATCAAACCAACTCTTTGTATCCTTCCACCGTAGGGCCCTGGGCAAGGCAGTTTCCAGACAAACCATTTCCGGTTGGATTAGGAAAACTGTTTCCTTCTGCTACTCCCACCATGGCAAGCACTTACCCCAGGGAGTAAGAGCTCATTCTACCAGGGCAGTGGCAACCTCCTAAGCTTTCCTCAAATGCCTAGATACAGCCTCCTTGCTGGAAGCAGCTACCTGGTCCACCATACACAGTTTCACCAGACACTACAAATTGGACCATGTCTCCAGAGCCTGGGCAGGATTTGCTAGAGCAATCCTGCAGGGCTTTGTGGAATCAGCTACCTCTACCTCCTCCCTTCCCTCTTCTCTAAGCTGTAATACTCTCCCACACTAAAAATACTACAGCATAGAAATAGAGGTACATAGAGTAGTTGTGTAAAATCTTACCATAACCATAGATGTCCTTCTCTTCCATGTTGCAGTATTCCTTCCCACCCACCTGTCCCTTTTTTTTTACTATTGACCTGTCTAAAGGGGACTCTGAGGCACTCCCCTAAACTAGGGTCAGAATAGCCAGCATATGGCACTTTTACACCTCTTGTTGACATCACTTGTTACTCTGTCTTGGACTATCCGACTGGGCATTTAAGTTCTGAGGTCTGTGCGTGCAGACGTCACATTTAAGGTCCCTGGTTTATGACCCTTTGTGTGACGTCTCACGCACCTACATCAGCCAGGCTTAAGCTTTTGTATAAGAGCCGACAGTCAGGTCACCTGAGGCAGAAAGTCCCATGCTAAGAATACTGCAACATGGAACTGAGGGACATCTATGGTTATGGTAAGATTTTACACAACTATTTTTTCCTAAACCCAAAAGCCCAACAGTGTCTCCAGTACTAGAAGTACTGGAGGATGTTTTTACCAATGCATCCGTAGAGTCAGACACCCTGCTCCATGTTATACAGTTCCCACACCTTTTATGCAATATTGCAAAAGGAGATTATGGTCATACAATAGTGTTTTCCATAGAACTTTTAGTTCTGTTACTTGGATGTGGCTAGACAATGAAGCATCCTTTAAGAAGATCCTGACATTTCCTTTTCTGACTTTTCTGTTTTTCTCCCATCCCTTTATCTTTCATTTATGGTGGGATCCCTTTTGGGATGCTGTCCTGATTTTAATTTTTAAAGGAGAGCTCTCGAAGGTAATCTAGTTGTGTTCTGTTTGTGATGTTGGGTCTTAAAATGCCTACAAAAAGGGTATGGTTTTGCTACTTGCCATCACCCTGAATTTATCTTCCTTTACAGGATGGTGTCCTGTAGATCTCCCCATTAACTTTGTTCTTTTGAGTCAAGCACGTGAGCGAGAACTAGAGTGAATTTATCATATCCTCACCCTTTTATGAATGGATATCTGAACCAGACATTTTGGGAGGGTACTACTTGATAAGTAGCTGTGATACAGTTTTTACTTTCTGCAGGAGTTTTTCAGAAATTTAGTAGTGGTGAGTTGAGCATCTGTAGTTTGCACTCGAGTGTAACTGGTCACTTGAAACTTGACATTAGAATCCCAACTCGTATGTGTAATTTACTGAGAATGCTAGATAGGTTTCTGCAGCAGTAGTAGGTATTCCAGGCTTGACACCAGTGTTTTACTTTGGTTGACAAATGTAAACAGGAAACCTAGTTTCAGCATAAGCTAGCGTCTGAAGAATAGTCATAGTGCAAATTTGGTACTGTGTTTTTTTTAAAACAGTAATCATGGCTTTCACTGGTGACAGTATTTGAAGCCTGTCAGTAGTTCATGTTTGAAGTATGATTGTAAATGAGTAGAAAATACTAGATAGATTGTGTTCATTTGCTATGTGAATTTTCTTTTCACTTTTAGGATGGATACCAACAAACATTTAAACGTGGCTCTGGACAAGGTGGACCTCGGGGCACCCCTCGAGGTAATGCTCAAGTGATGCGTTCATAATTCCAGGCATCCAGATTTGCTCTGAATTTGGGCTAGAAAGATAAGGACTATAGAAAGAACAATTAACATAGAGTACTGTCGGTAGGCCACACAGGATGAGATGCATTTGTGCTGCCTTGAACTTTTTGTTGGAGGTGTCTTAAAGAAAAGATATGTTGGCACTTGAACAAAATACAGCAATTGGAAAGCATCTTCATTCAGTTAAACCTGGAGCAGAAAAATGTAATGTAATTTTTAGCATCAGGATTTAATACTGTCTACATTTGAAGAGCAAAGTCAATCCTGAAAACTTGAAAAATCCTCTAATTTATTATTTTTCTTTAAGTATGTAAAGTTTACCACCATCAGTGCTGCCACTGCTGGCCAAATTCCAATTTTTTTGCCTATTTTACATTTTTGAGGTTTTTAAACCTAAGCTGCAGTTTCTCTTTTCTTGCCTTTTAAAAACTCCCACTCTGAGTTTGTATATTGATGTTGCTTCTTAAGGTAAAAGTTTCAATAAAGATGTGTTGCGTTACCTGCAGCCTGTTGCGGAGTTCTTTTGTCAGCTTCTCTGCTTGTGTGTGCTTTGGGGGAGGGAGTTGCATGCTTTCTGTCTCTACTTCTGCCTGTCATTTATTTTAGCCCGTGGGTGTTGGACAATCTGTGGGGCGAAACTAACATCATTATGTTTACACAAGCAGCAAGGTTAAGTGGTTTGATTTCAGAGCATGCGACAGATGAATGTCACCATTTTACTTGAATAGAAACTGTTGTCTGTTTTGCTTTGTGGTACCTTGCACAAGCACTTATGACCAGACTGCTGTTAACATCACTTGTTCCTTCATTTACTTAATGCTGTTGCTTTAGGACAACAGAATGTATATATTTTTTGCCTTGAAAATAACTTGTTCTGGCGCCTACTTTTAGCATAAATTTTACCAGCGTATAGTGGTAGTCCCTACATCTTTCACAAGCATTGCTCTTGATGCTAAACCTTTTCTGCAAGCTTGGGGCATTTTCTACACATCTTACCCTGCATGCCTTTTTCCATTGAAATCTGTTTTACTCCAATGCTTTGAACCTGCTATGCTGAGATTCGCAATAGGGGGAATGATTCTTTAAAAGAATTGAGTGCCACCTGCTTATTTACTCTTCAGACTCTGTTTTGTACAAAACAGTCAGTATGACGTGGGTGCCTTAATATGTTGACTGCCATTTTGTTGAGCAGGTTGTAATTGAGCTGCAAAGTCCTAGAAAGTCTGTATGGCTGTATTTTGAGAGTTTACCATTTTTGTTTCCTGCACAGTGACCTCTGAGTTAAATATAAAAGCATGAGTAGTTATGCATATAAAGTGGGCTTTGTGCCTCCCATTGTAAAACATTCTGTTAGCCAAATATTGTTTAATTTTTTTTTTCACTGTGTAGTATTTGGTGAAGAAATAGTAGAATTTAAAGCTGTCCTCTTTTGGAGAGCTAACCTTCCCCCAGTATGGTATAGGTAACCTAGAGAAGAAAGTGGTAATTTCTGTATGGTTTATACATGGGGTACTTTTTAAGCTTTGGCATGCATAGGAGCATATTGGTTTTAGATTAGCGCACTAAATACTATTAAGTCTTCTAGACAAAGAATTGAGTTTGTAAAGGTTAGTAGCTGGATCAATACCCGTGGAAGTGAATCTGGGTGGTGGTATTAAAATTCAGGGTTCATTTCCTATTAGGAGAAACTGTAGTCCAGTCACGTGGGTTGGGGGGCTGGGCAAACAGTGCAAAAGTTTACACTAAAGGCGGGTGACACTAATTTCTTGAAATACTGTATCTGCTTCCCTAATTTAATATCATGTGATTTGGTAAATTCTTAAAACTGGTCTAGGTGTGTGATGATCATATTCGTGTTTCACTGTTGCAGTCAACACACTTTGGTTATCCTGCCAGGGGTAGTCCTCAGTCGGCCCGAATACCAGCGGCTTAGTATTTCTGTGTCGGTTGCTGTCACTCCAGGACTGACGTTAGGTCATCAGAGGTATAAAAACAGGCAGCCGACGACATTACATCAGTCTTTCTTGCAGAAGAGCCCGAAGCAGAAGCAGTTTGCACGAGTAACAGTCGGCCGCTACCTGAGTTTTCATTTCCGAAATTGAAGTTGAATTCTTCTAAAGCCAAGTACCCCATTGGGGATCCTTTTTTCTTGCTGTAACCGATGTCAGAAAGTGTTAATTGTCTCGCCTATGGAAAGCAAACACCACACCGTGATTTCCATTCTTACTGCATCACCTGTTTAAGCCCAGACCACAACGTCCCTCGCTGCCGGTTTTGTGCCTTGTTCAACACCCGCTTTCGCAGCCTCTGGTGCCCGCTTTGATGGATTCGCAGGCCGCTACCGAGAACCGGTCAGAGTCCGATATGCTGCAAGACTGTTTGACTACAGAACCTGCAGATGTCTACCTTCGATGGGTCCAGAGCTGCTGTGCAGGCACTGGCTTCTGAGGAAGATGTCCTTCAAGGATGCATCTGCAGTCCTTACATATGGGTTGTCCTGCCTCAGGCAGCCCTTCGGTCGGCCGGATTCCAAAGTCTGGTTCCGGCATCGGCTGATGTCGCCTCCTCCCTGACGTCAGAGCGCCTGGGGTATAAAAGCGTCAGCCGACGTCATCTTCCTCAGTCTTTCTTGCCGCGCGGTGCCCGAAGCAGAAGCAGTTTGCAAGTGCCGGTCGGCCAGCTCCTGTAATTTCAGCTTCCGAAGACTTATAAAGCTAAGTACCCCGTTGGGGACTCTTTCTTGCCTCAGCCGATGTCAGATCAAACGCTTAAAGTTAATAATTGCTTAACTTGTGGGAAACAAATACCTCATAAGGATTTCCATTCTTACTGCCTCCCCTGCCTAGGCCCAGACCACGACGTCTCGGCCTGTACAGCCTGTGCTTCCTTCAATCGACGCACTCTTAGGTGTCGGGCGGAGTTTGCAGAGGAATTTTTGGGGGCTAGTTACTGTTACATTATGCCGTCGGAGACTCCGACTACTCTTTTACCCAAAAAACGGAAGGACAAGGACCGACACACGCGGACCGTGGTTTCGGCCGAAACCACGCCTAGGCCTACCGCGGGTGTCTCGGTCTCGGCTGAAACCGAATCCTTGGTGCTTCCGACCGTCGAAACCGCACAACCAACAACCTCGGCCCCGGAGGCCTCCTCTGAGTCGGTTATAGAATTCCCCTCTGAAACCGGTGCTCTGGAAACATCCGACACCATTTCTCTAGATAAAACTACGCCTGCAGCCAGGCCTCCTGCATCCATATCCATAAAGGCATTCACACGCGCTAAAGCTGCTAAACAGCCAAAATCTCTGCCTCCCAAGGCTATTCCTCAGGGATCCACTACCGGTTCACAGATCTTAAGTTTAGCTGAGGACCTTATTTCCTTAATTAGGGGCTCTCAGCCACATCCGGACAGGGGCTCTCAACCTCCTCTAGACAAAAGGCCCAGGGTTGAGCACACAGATCCCCTGTCTTCTGATGAGGCCTCAGATGACTCTGCCCTATCAGACTACCAGGAGGAGGCCTTCACGGCCTACGAGGATTCTGATGCAGAGGAATCTATTCCCTCGGCCTCCCCTCCTGAAGAGTTGTCCTTTGGGGAGACCCTTCACTCCATGAGAGAGCATTTCAAATGGCAGGGCCAGGAATTCTCTGATTCCAGGAAGAGATTAAGGACTTTTTTGCATTTGCCTCAGCATAGACCTTTGGCTATTCCTCCTGTTTTGAATGTCATTGATGATGTGTACTCTGAGTCTAGCATTTCCCCTGACTCCCTTCCTCCGGCTCCTGTCAAACCCGATAGGTACTACAGGGTCCCGGACTCACATTTCCTTTACAAGGGCCACTCTGCTGACCCAGAAACTATTTCCCAGGGCCCTAAAGGGGTTGCAACCACCACTACTAAAAACCCACTTCCTTCTGAAAGGGAGTCCAGGGCTTTAGAGAGATGGGGTATAAAAGTGTATACTTCTTCCACTCTTTCAATGAGGGCATTAAATTGTCAATTCCATATGATACAGTACCAAGAGTATTTGTTCGATGAATTGCATAAAAAACGGTGTTCACCTGAACCCCTAGATCGCAAGGCACTTCAGGATCTGGTACATAACTCCCAGCAGGTTAGCAACCATTTCTTGCAGTGTGGTTATGATGCATTGGAAGCTTCATGTAGGTCAGCAATGACAGGTGCAGTCATACATAGGCATGCTTGGCTGAAGGAACAAACTCTGCCAGATCATGTTAAAGCAAAGCTTCTGGATGCGCCACTGGAAAAGCAAAAGTTATTTGGCTCCACGGCTCAGGAGGTCTTAAAGAAATTTGAGGAAAAGGCTAAATCTGTACAAACAGTCAAAGATTTTCTCCAGGTCCAACCACCAAGATTCAGCAGAAATTGGCCTTCTAAGAATTGGTCCTTTCCAGACACAGATTTCAAAGAGGCAAGAACAGGCGTGCCAGAGGTAGAGGGCAAGCTAGAGGCTCCTACAGAGGACGTCAGTGGCAGCCTCCTAACCAGAGAGGTAGTGCAGGACCTACAACTGCTGCACAAGGATAAACTCAATGACTTGACCTTGACCCCGCCAACCAGGGCTCAATTGGAAGCACCTTTGGGCGGAAAGCTATCTTTATTCTCAAAAAAAATGGCACAGTATTATAAAGGATACAGATTCCATTTTCACACATTGCCTCCGAATCAAAGGGCAGAGGCTTTCAAACAAATTTCCAACCTACTACAAATGAAAGCTATAGAAAAGGTTCCTCTCACAGAACAAGGCCAAGGATTTTATTCCAGACTATTCAAGAAAAAAAAAAAACAATGGAGGCCTATTCTGGACTTGTCACTTTACTGAATACTTATCTCATTGTGCCAAAAAATTCAAATGCTGACCCTACAGCAACTCCTTCCCATGCTGAGCAAGGGGTGCTGGCTGGTATCTTTAGACCTCAAGGAGACATACCTGCATGTCCCTATCAGACAAAATTGCAGAAGACACCTCAGATTTCTTGCAGGTTCAGAGCATTATCAATTCGCAGCATTGCCATTTGGCTTATCTACTGCGCCCAGAGTATTCACGAAATGCCTGGCATCAGTAATTGCACACTGCAGACTTCAGGAGATTCAAATATACCCATACCTGGACGACTGCCTTATACAAGCGGACAGCCAACAAACTTTGGTAAAACGCTTGAATTATGCCATCCGCCTACTTCAGGCCTTGGGATACACAGTCAACATTCACAAATCAAGACTTGTTCTATCCCAAAGAATAACGTTTCTGGGTGCAATACTAGATACAACCACCCAAATGGCTTTTCTCACAGAAGAAAAACAAGAGCAACTACCAAATTATTTCAGGAATCTGACAAAACAAACCCAGCTGACTGCAAGGAAAATCCTGCAGGCCCTGGGTTTCATGGCATCTTGCATTCTTCTGATTCCACAAGCAAGGCTGCATATGAGGAAACTACAGTGGTACCTAAGGAGTCTATGGTCTCAGCACAGTCACAGCCTAGAAGTTTTGATCCCACTCATTCCATGCCTTCAAAAGGAATTTCTGTGGTGGGCTCAAGCAAGCCAGTCAAACATGGGTCTGCCCTTCAGCAAACCAATTATCAGCCAAACCATTACAACAGATGCCTCAGACCATGGATGGGGAGCACATATGGAGGGCAGATGCATTCAAGGACGATGGTCACAAAAAGAATTGCACCTGCACATAAACCAAAAGGAAATGCTGGCAGTGATGCATTCAGTCGAGGCCTTCAAACACTTCCTGCATCAAGGCCACCTGCTAATAAGGACGGACAATACCACAGTTATGTGGTACATAAGCAAGGAGGTACCCATTCTTACCCTCTCTGCAGGTTGGCAATGAATCTTTGGGAACTTTCCCTAAAACTCAGTATAGAGCTGCAATCCCAGTTTGTGCCAGGAAATGACAGTGTACTGGCGGACAGCCTAAGCAGAGATATCATGGATCCACACGAATGAATGCTGCACCCAGACACCTTCCTTCAGATAACACAATCATGGGGGAGGCCGGACATAGATCTTTTTGCCTCTCACCACAACCATCAACTGAAGAAATTCCGCACAAGGACATACCACCCACACGCATGGAAAGTGGACGCTCTCTCTCTTTCAGCTGGAATACTCTAACAGTATATGCATTCCCACCTCTTCCATTAATGACCAAGGTCTTACTGAAGATCAGGACAGAACAGCCAAAAGTGATTCTGATAGCTCCGGACTGGCCAAGACAGCACTGGTACCCACTGTTAAGGAGCATGTCACACACGAAACCGTGGCCTCTACCACAATGGCCACTTCTTCTGACACAGCACAACTACAAAACTCTGCACTCCAGCCTGAAAACTTTGCAGCTGACAGCCTGGAAAATACTTTGACACCTCGCCAGGATAAACTATCCAAGAGAATAAAGGATATCATCATGGAAGCTCGGCGGCCTTCCACAAGAAAGGCATATTCAGCAAAATGGAAAAGATTTCACACTTGGAACACCACAAAGGGCCAAGATCCGACAGTGATTAACATTGCACAAATCCTGGAATACTTGGCAGAAATGCTCCATAATGGCCTTTCTTACTCTTCCATAAAAATTCATGCTTCAGCAATTTCAGCAGAGTACAACACTGATCCACCGATATTTTCTCATCCTCTGCTAAGGCAGTTTCTAAGAGGAATTAAAAACATCAACCCTCCATGGACACCACCAGTGCCTACATGGGACCTTAACTTCATGTTGGAAAAAATTAACTCTACCCCCCTTTGAACCAGCAGCATCTTCAAAACTTCAGTTCCTGTCTTGGAAGACTGCCTTCCTTCTGGCCATAACCTCAGCAAGAAGTGTATGTGAGTTACAGGCCCTCATGGCAGTACAACCATTTCTTATTTTTCATCAGGACAGAGTCTCATTGAGGACCAATCCTTCATTCATGCCAAAGGTGGTATCCAGGGTCTCACTGAACCAAGCTATTCACCTGCCTACCTTCTTTCCAAATCCACAAAACAAAGGAGAGAAACTTTTGCATACCCTGGACATTCACAGACAGTTGCGCTACTACTTGGACAGAACTAAGACTTACAGAAAAACTGGCCAGCTCTTTGTAGCATATGCTGCTGGTGTACAAGGGAAAGCAATTTCCAAACAGACAATTTCAAAATGGATAGGGAATTGCATTCGATTCTGTTACTCTTTCCATGGCAAATCTGTGCCAGTTAACATTAGACCTCATTCCACCAGAGCCACAGCCACCTCCACAGCCTTCTTAAGAGGGGTGGCTACGAAGGACATTTTAGAAGCTGCTACATGGAGCTCCGTGCATACATTTTCCAAGCATTACAATTTACCTTTATATTCCAGATCCAGAGCAGGCTTTGCTACGGCAGTCCTGCAGGGCATTTTAGCTACACCATCCTTTTCTTAGGTCCTACCTCCCCCAGCTTGGCTATGGTATTCTACCCATATGTAAGAACTGCAGATGCATCCTTGAAGGACATAGTACAGTTTTGTACCTACCATAAATGTAGATGTCCGATAGGTATGCATCTGCAGTCAGGTTTTCCCTCCCTCCTACCCCTCTGTGGTACTTCTTGGGTAATTATCCCTCTTTTTAGCTAGCTGGGGTTATCTGTTATGGTGTATTTGTTTTATATTACTGTGCATGCTTGGAATTTTTTGCATTTCTCCAAATTTAGCCTTCTTTAGAGGGCACCTGGCATCTGGGGCAAGAAAAACTGAGGAAGATGGCGTCTGCTGATGCTTTTATACCCCAGGCGCTCTGACGTTGGGGAGGAGGCGACATCAGCCGACGCCGGACCCAGACTTTGGAATCCGGCCGACCGAAGGGCTGTCTGAGGCAGGACAACCCATATGTAAGGACTGCAGATGCATACCTATCGGACATCTACATTTATGGTAGGTACAAAACTGTACTTTCTTCGCACTACCAGTATTAGTCACAAACCGACGACTTTTCGCGTTTTTAGTTCTCTCTAAAACTACAGAGTTTCTAAGGCCCAGAGTATGAGCTATGCCTAAAAAACTGACTATCCAAACTCGTGCGCCTGCTTCCTTGCCACAATCTCCGATACTTAAAATGGCGGAAGACATTATCATGCTGATTTGAGGAAGCCAGCCTTCCCCTGCTAAAAGGAAGAGAGACTTGACCCAGCAGCTTTATCTGACCAAGAGTCTGACTCTGGTTTCTGATTATGAAGACATGCCCTTATCTGCTTATGAGGATTCAGATGCAGAAGAATCCATTCCTTCTTCCTCTCCTCCATAGGATTTTTCTTTTGGTGAAACCCTACATACTTTGAGGGAGCATTTCCATTGAGAATGCCAGGATTATCCTCAGTCCAAAAAGAGACTCCGGGAATTTTTAGATTTACTACAGCACAAGACCCTTAGCTATCCCTCCTGTTCTGAATGTTGTGGATGATGTCTTTATGGAATCCAGTCTAACTCCTGATACTTTACCTCCTGCTCCCAGGAAACCTGACAGGCACTACAGAGTCCCTGACTCGCACAAATTTCTTATCAAGAATCCAACTGCTGACCCAGAGGTAATCTCCCAAGGACCTAAAGGAATATAAGCAACCACAGCTACGAATCCCACCCCCTCGGACAGGGATTCCCGAGCCTTAGACAGATGGGGTAAAAAAGTATATACCTCTGCAACTGCCATTAGAGCATTGAACTGTCAGTTCCACATGCTGAAATACCAGCAAAATGCCATGGAACTCATTAAACAAAAATGATCTGTCTTCCCTGACCGTGCAGAAAATAAAGAATTACAGGAACGTATGCATTCTGCAAGCCAAATTAGTAAGCATACCCTGCAATGTGGGTTTGATGCCCTAGAAGCATCCTGCAGGGCAGCAGTAACAGGTTCTGTACTTAGAGGGCATGCTTGGCTTAAGGAGCAAACCTTGCCAGATCGTCTCAAATCAAAATTATTGGACACACCTCTGAACAAAGACGATCTGTTTGGCACCAAAGCAGAAGAGGCTTTAAAAAAGATGGAAGAAAAAGCTAAGCCTATGCAGACAGACTTTGCAAGTCCAGCCTCCCAGATTCACTAGACATTGCCCCTCAAAACATTGGTCCTTTTCAGCCCATCAAGGCCACCTCAGACTAGACCTAGGGGAAACAGACTTCCCCCAGATAACAGTCTTAGGGTATGCAGAGATCTAAGCAATGGAGTACTTCCACGTCTAAAACAGGGAGTGCTAAGCCACCCCCTTATGGGAAGCATTCACAATGACTTCTTAACTCCTCCTCTCACCTCTTCCTAACTGCTCGTGCCCCTAGGTGGAAAACTTGCCTCCCATGCAAAAATTGGGCCTCCATCACCAACGATCGATGGGTCCTCAACATAGTGTCCCAGGGGTACAAATTTTATTTCCACATGCTGCCAACCCCAAAAGGGTTCCCAGATCTTCCTCAAAACCAGTGGGCAAAGGCACAAAACCATGCTTATTCCCTGCTCTACATGAGGGCAATTCAGCCTGTTCCTGCAGAACAGATAGGCCAAGGTTTCTACTCCAGACTTTTCCTGGTACCCAGAAAAGAGGGCACCTGGCACCCAATCTTAGATCTATCCATTCTAAACACCTTCTTGGTGGTACCAAAATTCAATGTACTCACCCTCCAGCAGCTTCTCACAATGATGTCCAAAGATGCCTGGTTAGCCACCCTAGACCTAAAAGAAGCCTATCTGCATATCCCAATTAGAGACGCTTGCAGGAAATATGTTTCAGGGCAGGATCTTTGCATTATCAGCTCTCTGCACCCTTTGGCTTATCCACTGCTCCCAGAGTTTTCACAAAATGCCTAGCTCCAGCCATTGCTCTTTGCAGACAAAGAAATATTCAGATTTACCCTTACTTGGACGACTGCCTGATTCATACAGACAGAGAAAAAGCTGTTACAGCACCTGAAATTTGTAAAGGACCTACTAACTTCACTGGGGTACACTATCAACAAAAAGAAATCTAAACTAGTCCTCCGTCAAACAAATGTATTCCTGGGAGCAAGCCTGGACACAGCAGCCCAGATGGCATTCTTAACTCCAGACAAACAAGCCTATCCGACCAGTTACTTCTCTCAACTGGCCACCAGAACCCAGTTATCCGCAAGGAAAATCCTGCAAGCTCTAGGGTTCATGGCCTCCTGCATTCTGCTAATGCCATATGCCAGACTGCTTATGAGGAAACTTCAGTGGTACTTAAAAAGCCTTTGGTGTCAACATTCGCAGGACCTGGAAACTGTTATACCTATGATACCTTGTCTAAGGAAAGATTTTCTTTGGTGGGCAGTAGCATGCAACCACAACAAGGAATTTCCCTTTTCTCAACCCCACGCCGCCCAGACCCTAACCACAGATGCATCAGACTATGCTTGGGGTGCACACTTGGACAGCAGGTGCATTCAGGGCCACTGGAGCTCAAATCAAATTCATCTGCACATCAGCCAAAAAGAGATGCTAGCTGTTAAGCACACTCTGACAGCTTTCAGATATTTACTCTATCCAGGGCCTCTAATCAGAACCGACACCACAGTGATGTGGTACATCAACAAGCAGGGGGGAACCCTCTCTTAGCCACTCTGCAGGCTAGCCATGACCCTTTGGAACACCACCTCAGCCATGCATATTAACCTGCAAGTTCATTTCCTGCCAGGCAACTAAAACTTTCTGGCAGACAACTTAAGCAGAAATCTCCTAGACCCACACGACCGGCAATTAAACCACAACACCTTCAGCCTTGTAACCCAAAAATGGGGTACCCCTTAGGTGGACCCATTTGCCTCCCACTACAACCACCAGGTCAGCAAATTCTACACCAGGGAACCTCACAGGAAGGCCTGGAAAGTGGATGCCCTATCTTTCCAGTGGGTAAATCTCTGAAACTATGCCCCCCACTCCTCTCAAGAGTATTGCTCAAGATAAGACAGGACAGACCAAGGGCAATTTTGATTGCCCCAGACTGGCCACACCAGCACTGGTTACCCACTCCTGCGCAGTCTCACCATTGCCTCCATGGCACCTCCCCCAGATTCCAACTCTCCTGACTCAGCAGGAGGGAGAGTTCTTGCATCCACAATTGCAGAACCTGAACCTAGCAGCCTGGCTTATTCCTTGACTTCTCCTCTAGTGGCCAGCCTAAGCAAGCATGTCCTGGATGTCCTATATGAAGCCAGACAACCCAGTACTAGAAAATCCTATGCTGACAAGTGGAAAAGATATTGTTCCTGGATCCAGACCAAAGGAGCTGACCCAGCACAGCCCTCCTTACCTCTCATTATGGATTACCTAGCAGACCTACTCCACAGGGGCCTATCCTTCTCTTCCATTAAAATCCATGCCTCTGCCATCTCTGCACATTACAACACTGAGCCACCTCTCTTCTCACACCCTCTCTTCAAGCAGTTCTTGAGAGGGGCTAACAACTTAAGGCCACCAATAAGAGCCCCTACCCCTGCTTGGGACCTTAACTGTGTGTTGGAAAAGCTCATGCTTGCCCCCCCCCCCCTCTTGAGCCTGCAGGTTCAGCAGAGTTAAATTCCTCTCTTGGAAAACAGCCTTGCTTCTGGCCATCACTTCAGGTAGAAGTGTATTTGAGCTACAAGCACTTATGGCTATGGAAAACTTCCATTTTTTCATGCTGACAAGGTTTCCCTCAGGACTAACCCAACTTTCATGCCTAAAGTGGTGTCCAGTGTGGCTCTCAACCAATCTATCCTTTTGCCAACTTTCTTCCCTATTCCTCAAAGTAAAGGGGAATGGATCCTGCACTCCTTGGACGTGCACAGACAGCTCAGGTTCTACCCTGATAGGACTAAGCCCTTCTGGAAATCTGACCAGTTACTACTCAGCTTTGCACCAGGGGCAGATGGCAAGGCCATTTCAAAGCAAACAATTTCCAAATGGATAGCACACTGCATCCATTTCTGGTACAAGCACCATGGGAAACTAATCCCTCAGGGGGTCAAAACACACTCCAGTAGGGCACCTTCCACCTTTACAGCATTCTTCAGGGAGTCCCTACCAGGGACATCCTGGAAGCTGCTACCTGGAGTTCTGTACACACCTTCACCAAACATTACCACCTGCCTATCTTTTCCAAATCTTGGGCGGGTTTTGCAACAGCAGTCCTGCAAGGCATACTAGCCAGCCCCAACTCTTCTTGATTGCCTCCACCCTTTTTCAGCTTTGGGAATCTACCCAAGTGTGATGACTGCAACAGTGAAACACGAAGAACCTAGTACAGTTGTGTGGGCTGCTAATGAGCCAAAGCAAGACAAGTATGTGGTAAGAACAATCACAATTGACCAAGGACTGCTCTGAAACTGAGGGTCATTGTACCTTCCGAAAGCGTGTTGCTCAAGTTACTTGGATTAAAGCTTCTGTATTGGGTGTTGAATCCAGCTCATTTTGTGTTCTTCACAGTTGTGTGTATACTTATCTTAAATGTAGATGTTTGAGTGTATTCACTGTTGGAGTCCTGGTTTCCCTCCCTCCAGCCCCCTTGTCTCTCTCTCTGTCTCTCCTGTCTATTACTCACCCTTTTCAGGAGTATTGGTATTTACTTTTTACTGGTGGCGATTTCCCACCATAACTTAGCTCCCTATTTGAGGGGCTCCTGACATTTGGGGCAAGAAAAACTGATGTAATGGCATCTGCTGCCTGTTTTTATACCCTTGATGACCTGAAGTCAGTCCTGAAGTGACAGTAACCGACACACAAATACTAAGTTTCTGGTATTCAGGCCAATTGAGGGCTATCTGCAGGCAAATAACCCAAGTGTGATGACTGCAAGAGTGAATACACTCATATCTACATTTATGGTAAGTGTACACAACTGTACTTTCAACTCCCTTTCAGGATAGGACCACAATTCATCCCAAAGCCAGCTCCAGCAGGTACCTTTGCTTCTAATCAAACTAGGCTGCATCCCTGTACGTTAGCAGATAGGTGGTGAAAGATCAGATTTTTTCACTGCCTTGGCATTTGGGCTTGAATGATATGGTTGGAGATGAACAACACTTCTTTGATAATGATTTTAGTTCATATACTAGGCATTGAAGTGTGCAGTTTTTAACTTTTAAGCAATATAGACTGAGGAATTAGATGTATGTTTTAAATCTATCTGTGTGTAGCCCATTGGGATGAAGTGCTGGCTGTGACTCAGGCAATCCAATTTTAATTATTGGCTCCATCTCAGGAAGAGCTCTGGTTAGGAAGGAGGAAAAGGGGTAGCTTCTTACCGGTAGCGACTCTTGGTTGAATATGCTGCTGTGGGGCAGTTGAAGTCCTGTCTCCCACAGCAAGACCATTGCTGTGGGAAGAATTGTGGGCATGGCTACCCAAGCTCTTGTCTGTTAACTTTCGCATGGTGCACATGCTTCTGCTTGGGTAGTCTGTTGTCCATTCAGTGATGAGTCCTTGCATTCCCACCAAGGAGTTCTCTTGGCGGCCTTGTTGACTGCTATGTCAGGGACCACTATTTTTTGATAGGGGAAAGAATGGGCTTGGAGATGCCATTTCAGCTTGCTACACGCGCAGCAACTTGATGGTTGGCAGGCATTGGGTCAAAAAAATACCACACGGGAAAAAAAATGTCCTACATTTTTTTATGATGTATTTTGACTGGGATGCAAGACTTTTACAGACTCTCAAAAGCATTAGTTGCTGTCGAAGAATATAATCTGCATTGAATATTTGATGTTATGTTGTCCCATCTTGCCTTCGTTCTTGCTGGTTGGGTTCAGAGCTGATCCTCTGCTCCGACTCTGCTGTTTACTGTAGCTCGAGAGCTTATACTGCTCGAGGCTAACCCCTATCCCAGCTTGCGTAGCGGTAGCTGCCCAGATCTTTGCCTTGCCGCTTGCAGTGTTGAAATTGCGACTGCTGCCTCGGGCTAAGTACTTAGTGTTTTTGTATATTGCCATCTTCCTTTTTAGGGTTATTAGCAGCTAATTACTTTTGTGGTGTCTGTTTTAGTTCTTGTTACAACTTCCTGACCTTCCTCAGCTGTTTTTTCTTGGCCGTCATTTTCTTAGACCTTGCTTTCCCCTTGAGCTTTAATTTAGAGGGTTCTTGTCTTCCTTCCCTCTTTGTGTGAGCAGCCATTTAAGTTAGAGGCTGTCCTATTGGGGGAGTCACCATTTTACTTAGAGGCTCCTCCCCCTTTTTCCTTCTCTTTCGGAAAAAAAAAAGTATCCTTGTGTGTGGTAGTGTTTGTAGTTCAGTTTTTGCTAACTGTTACAGCCTTGTTTTTTGCTGCTTGTGTTTTCTTGAATCCAGCATGTCTAAAGAGTCGGAACCCTCTGGCTTTTAGAAGTGCGACTCGTGTTGCCAGAAAATGTCCCTTACGGACGAGCACACGAGTTGTGTTTACTGTTTAGGGGCTGTTCTCCTGCAGGACTCGTGCTCTGTCACGCTTTCAGTTCCAGAGTCCTGCAGGAAAGGAAAAACTGATTTTGCGTGGCCTTCTGAAGAACCCTCAAGATCATTCGTCTCTCGTTCCTCAGCTAGATAAATTGTTTGAAAAATCCCCTAAGCCATCCTCATCGGTTCCGGTTTCGGAACAACCCAAGTCCACTGTGAAATCTCAGCTCTGTCTGTTCCCAGTGTTATCTCCAACAAAACGATGTTTCCGGCGGCTCTATCAGTATCTTTGGAGCCAGTCCGGGCCCATAAAAGAACCAGGTCTCCCTTTTTGGAGCCGGTGCGCTCTGCTCCACAGTCTCCATTGTTGCAATCTGGGACAGGCAGTCACTGGTCCTCTTCTCACTCTCCTCGGTCCTCCAGGATTTCGGAACATGATGTGGAGAGAGTGGTCAGTAGGCTCCTCAAGTCACAGGCATTTGCCAAATTGCTATCGAGCCCAGCCCATAAGGAATTGGCTCCTTCGGCCCATCCAGCTTCTCTATCGGTTACTCATCTGAATCTCTTGAGCTTGGAGCATGGAGTGCATGGATGCCATGATAGTGGAACCATCTGCTCCAGTTACTACTTTATCGGTTCCGACTCCCGCTCCGATCTCCTCGATGTCTCAGTCCATCGAAGGATCTGGGCGCTGAAGCTCCCCCTTCTCTGGGGGGGGGGGGAGTGGCATCGGACCCTTGTCTGACCCTGCTCTCCCTCTCAGAGCTTTGGCACAGGTGAGCTCAGTTCCCACAGCCTCAGAACCATCGCTCTCAGTTCGCATGAGATCTCCAGGCTCTTCGGAGCCAGAGGCTCCTTCGACTCTGAACCGTGACACCTTCGAGGTGATGAGCGTGCTGTCTCCTGGGAACACTCCACCCTCTGCTCCATTGTCTCCTTCTTCCTCTGTGCCTTTGACCCTCCTCCTTCCTCCAAGTGTAGGAAACCTATGCCCCAGGGCGCCCCATTGGGCGACCCCACTTCTTCCAAAACCTCCCCCGAACATTCGGAGGAGGTCCCTCGGAAGAAAAAAATGTAAGAGAAAGCATTTGGACTCCCCTGAGTCCATCACTTCAGACACAGACTTGGATGAATCGTAAGGGTCCCCACGGTCCCCCTCTGAGGATGTCTCCTTTTTCAGACTTATTGGAAATTCTTGCACAGAGGGATGGCTGGAAGTCCCTAGCCCTTTTTGAGGAAGAGTCTGTCTACCTGGACGCTTTTGGTTCCCAACCCTCCACCTCTTGGGTGTGTCTGCCTTTTGACCCACTTTTGTCTGTAGTGAGTCGGAAGGCGTGGAGCGCTCCAGAGACCATGGAACCAGTTCCGCGGAGACCAAATAAATTTATAACTGCACCTGAAGACAAATCCTCCCTTTTCAAGGGGGGTTCCTGTTGATGCTATGGTGGTGGCAGCAGCCTCTAAAAATGAACTTGCAGAAACTTCATCTGTCCATCCGAACAAGAAGTCCCATACAATGGACAGGTATGGGAAGCATAAGTTCTCTTCAGCGACCTTTACACTTGGGTCGCTGAATCATTTGTCACACTTCACACAACTTCAGTGGGATCTCCTAAAGGAGTTAGGAGATGCCCTGCAGGATCCTGTAACCGAGGAAGTTGTCAACAGGGCGGCCTTGACTTCAGTGGTTAACTCCTCCATGAGGCTCATTTCTTATGCAACAGATGGAGCGAGTAGGGCAGCAAGTACCAGAGTTGCTTTGTGGAGACTCTCCTAGATGTGCCTTTGTCAGCAGAACCTTTCAAATCCTCCTTTACCAGTACCCTTTTTGATGGTTTGTTCTTGTTTGGGCCACGGGTAAAAAGACACTGACCAGGTGTATAAAGGATGGCAAGACCCTCTCTGCTGTAGGAGTCTGTTTTTCTACTCTATCTCGACCCTATCCTAAAGGTCAGATGAGTGGAAAAATGTGGTTTCAAAAATCCCAGAGAGCTTAGCCTGACGTGTGGAGATTTTTCCCCTAGGGGCAGAGGGGGAAATAACAGAAGACGCCGGCCTTGTGGCAGGGGGGGCCGCAACAGCAGGGCAACAGAGATGCATTCTCTGCTAGGCCCTTCCAGCACTTTTGAAGGGAGGCCCGACTGTCCGCCTTTGGAGGTAGTCTGGGACAGACTATCATTGTACCTAACAGCCTGGCAAACTGTTACGAAAGATGCATGAGCACTGACAATATCCAGGGATTACAAAATTCCCTTTTCCCAGTTACCCCTCTCAAGAGAAAAACATTCTATCCCAAATGTTCCACCCAGTCTTTGGGATCAAACAATCCTAGAAGTACAAAAATTGCTAGAAAAAAGAGCCATCGAAGAAGTCCTCGCAGACCAAATTGAATCTGAAACTTACTCAAGGTTCTTTTTAGTTCCAAAGAAGACAGGGGACTGGAGACCCATTTTGGGTCTCGGCAAGCTAAACAAATCGGTAAAAAAGGCAAAGTTCGAGATGGTAACACTGCAGTCCATTATTCCCTTTTGGAGTCAGGACAATTGGATGTGCAACATAGATCTCCACGATGCGTACTACTGCATAAAAATGGACAGGCAATCCAGGAGATTCCTACGCTTCCGGCTGGGAGCCAGTCATAGTCAGTTCAGAGCTCTGCCCTCTGGTCTCACCACAGCCCCCAGGGTGTTCACCAAGTGTATGACAGTGGTCACGGTTCACCTGAGACGTCTAGGATTCCAGGTGTTTCCATATCTAGACGACTGGCTCCTCACTGCCACCACCGAGCATCAACTAATCAAAGCACAGGACTACACAATTCAAGCCTGTTCCCAGCTAGGCATCACCATAAACTACGAAAAGTTTGCCTTGTTTCCTTGTCAGTCTATTACCTTCATAGGGGCAGACTTGGATACAAGAGCCATGATAGCAAAGGTGTCTCAAGACGGGGTGTCAACCATTCATCATCAAGTTTCATTTCTCATAAAGACGAGTTCAGGCAAGAGAGGTGTTGAAGGTCTTGGGCTCAATGGCCACAGCAATTACTCTAGTCCCTGTGGCTCACTTCCACATAAGAATTCTGCAGTGGCTTCTTTTCGCTCAGTGGTCTTTCCAGTATTTACCAATGTCACACATGATCTCGATCATGGAATCCTGCAAAAAGAACTTAGTATGGTGGCTTGTCTTCCGCAGGTGACTCTGGGCAGGCCCTTTCTAGACCCCCATCCATTAGCCACAGTGACCACGGACGCCTCCCAGATAGGGTGGGGGGGACATTTTCTGGGACAAGACTGTCCAAGTAATGTGGCAACCTCGTGACTACCACTTGCACATCGATGTTCTGGAAATGTGAGCTGTGCTTCTGGTGTTGCAAGCACTTCAAGACTCTCTACCTACCAGAACCATTGCATTTCAGACCGACAATATGTCAGTGGTATGGTACATCAACAAGCAGGGCGGGAACAGTGGTGTATGGTACATCAACAAGCAGGGGCGGGAACAGATCTTATCCCTTGTGTCGGGAGGCCCTTAGAGTATGTGGCAATGGGCAATGTCTTCCCAATGTTTTCTGATTGTGACGCACATTCCCGGAAAGTCCAACGTGATAGCGGTCAGGCTCAGCAGGGCTAACTTCATGCCTCACGAGTGGTCACTGAAGCAAAAAGTTGCGGACTTGATTTTTCGCAAACGGGGCCAGCCATGCTGCAGTCTTTTTGCCACTCCCCTCAACAACAAATGTAGCAGCTACTTCGCCTTAGTCCCTCCCACCGAGACAGTCACCCAGGGATGCACCTGTTCACGATTGGCCTCTGGGACTATTTTATGCCTTTCCACCTTTTCCTCTGATCCTAAAGGTGTTTCAGAAAGCAAAGTCGCTGGGTTGCTGACTCAGTCAGTGCTCCTTACTGGCCTCGTCCGATATGATTTCCGTTTCTCCACCATCGTCTACAAGTGGAGCCTTGGATACTGGACCCAGTTCAGGACCTCCTGATGGAGCAGTTGGACATGCTCTATAACTCCCATGAAACTCTCAAGCTGGCTGCTTGGTTTCTCCAGTTCCAGTCTTAGCCAGGCTCCCCAACATTTCCCCGGCAGTACAGCACATCCTGGTGTCCCCCCACAAGTCCACTACCAGAAAGATTAATACTAGCAAATGGAAGAGATTCTCTTATTGGGCAAAGAATAATGATATTGATCCTTTCACTGTTACTGTTCTCAAGATTCTTAATTTCCTGGCCGAAACGTTCGAACAACGGGCAGCTACAGCTACTATTAGTGTCCAACTGGCTGCCATCTCCAATTTTCTTGTGGGAGAGTTGGGCTCTAACATCATGTCCTATATGCTGTGTAGAGCATTCTTACGAGGTACAACCCTTTTATGGCTCCCGGTAAGAGACACACACACACACACAACCCCCCCCCCCCCCCCCCGGACCTAAACTTTGATGTCCTTCATGGATGCATCTGCAGTCATAACAGCTGGGTTGTCCTGTCGTCAGGCAGCCCGTCAGTCGGCCGGATTCCAAAGTCGGGTGGTCGGTCAGAGATTTTTCTCGAATACTACTCTTTCTTGCCCTCAGCGATGGCAGAAAAAATTAATAATTTCTTTACCTGTGGGGAACAAATACCACATAAGATTTTCATTCTTACTGTCTGCCTTGTTTAGGAGCAGCCTGTTGGTTCTGACTTTCTCCGACTACTCTTTCGCTGAAACCGAAAACTGATATAGGTACAGCGAATCTATCAAATATTGAATCGGCCTCTGAAACTTTACCCACTGACTTAACAGACACCATTCCCTGGATGTCTCTACCCCAGCACGTGGTGCCTAGGCCTCCAGCTGCCATGTCCATTAAGGCCTAGCAGCCAAGTCTACCAAATCAGTGCCTGTTAAACCACCCTCAACCAGCCACTTCCAGTTTCTCAATGCTCACCTTGGCAGAAGATTTGATTTCTTTAATTAGAGGATCTCAACCTCACCCAGACAGGGCCTCTCAGCCCCAGATAAGAGACCTAGGGCAGAGCTGAGCCAGTGTCCTCTGATGATTCTGCAGATGAATCAGACATTACTGACCAGCCAGCCTTTTCTAATTTTGAGGATTCTGATGCTGAAGAATCCATTCAGCTGCTTCCCCTGAAGAATTCTCCTTTGGGAAACCTTGCATGCCATAGAGCAGTTCAATGGCAGCAACAAGACTTTGACTTAGAACCTTTCTGCACCTTCCACAGCACAGGCCCTTAGCTATACCTCCTGTTCTTTCTGTGGTAGTGTCTGCTCTGCCCAGACTCATTACCCCAGCCCTGCCAAACCAGACAGATTTTACAGGGTGCCTGACACTCATCACCACCTTTACAAGGCCCGCGCGACCATAGCTAAAATGAAAGGGAAGCAAGGTCATTAGACAGATGGGGTAAAAAGTATACACTTCAGCAGCTACTCTCTCTAGAGCTTTTTTAAACTGCCAGTTCATGATACAATACCAAGAGTTTATGCTTGATCAGTTAACTAAAAATTAACCACTGATGAAGCTCTTGACAAGAAATATGTATTAGAAATGGTAAATAACATACAACAGGTTAGTAACCATTCCTTAAAATGTGGCTATGATGCACTGGAGGCTTCATTTAGATCAGCCATGACTGGCACAGTGATAAGAAGGCATGCATGGCTAAGGAGCAAGCTCTACCAGATCATGTTAAAGCTAAATTGTTAGATGCTCCTATGGATAAGACAAGTTTGTTTGGTGCACCTGCCCAGCAGGTTATGAGAAAAATGGAAAAAAGCAAAAATCAGTTCAAACTGTTAAAGATTTCCTGCAGGTTCAACCCCAAGGTTTAGCAGGAACTGGCCTGCCAGGTCCTTTCCTGACTCAGATTTCAAAGGGGCAGGAATAGGCGTTCCAGGCAGAAACCAAACCAGAGGAAGTGCAGACACAGCCACTGCCAGCCACAGTGTACCAGGGAGCAAATAGCAGCTCCACTAGGCGGAAGGTTAACTTTATTTGCAAGAACTGGCACCACATAACAAAAAGACAAGTGGATTCTGCAAATCATACATCAAGGTTACCGATTCCACTTCACACTATACCAGTCGAATGCCAAATCTACCTCCAAATCAAAACAGAAGCTTTACAACAGATAATGGAGTTAGCAAACATGAGCTGTGGAAAAGGGTTCTACTCCAGACTGTTCTTAGTCCAAGAGGAAAAAAAAAAAAAGACCAATTCACCGACCTGTCCACCTTGAATATACACACATCATCCCAAAAAAAAAAATGCTGACCCTACAGCAACTTCTTCCCATGCTGGGCAAGGAGTGTTGGCTGGTAACTCTAGATCTCAAGGAGGCATACCTGCACGTCCCTATTCGACCAAAAGATACCTCAGATTTCAGATGGATCAGAGTCACAGAGCAATTTCTCAGCATTGCCTTTTTTGCTTATCTACTGCGCCCAGAGTATTCACAAATGCCTGGCATCAGTAATCGCATACACAACAAAAGCAAGTTGACACAGATTTGCAAAGGGTCATTTTACTTGCTACAAGCATTGGATACACAGTCAATCTACAAAAGTCAAGACTGATACCATCCCAAACAAGGACATTCTAATTGGACACAGTCAGACAGATGGCATTAAGAACTCCCTCTTTACTTCTTGTCGCTAACAAAGCTGAACAAATTAACAGCAAGAAAATTTCTGCAGCCCTTGGGCTTCATGGCATCAGAAAACTACAGTGGTACCCACGGAATTTATGGTCCCAACACAGACACAGCTCCCACTAATATGGTGGGCCCAGGCCAGGCCTTCCCTTTCACAGATGTAGAGCATTACAACAGATGCTTCGGATGGGGGCCCACATGCTGGACAAATTCACCTGCACATCAACCTAAAAGAAATGCTGGCTGTAAAACTGGCTATCAAAAGTTCAGACCATTTCTCTGTTGATAAGGACAGACAACACCACAGTCATGTGGTACATCAACAAGAATGACTTTGGAACTGTGGACCCTGGCACTCCCAGGGACATCTTCTCTGCACAAGGACATTCCACCCACTAGCATGGAATCTCCTTCAGCTGGAAGGGCCTAACAGTTTATGCATTCCACCTCTCCCCTTGATACACAAATGATAGCTCCAAACTGGCCAAGACAACACTGGTATCCACTACTAAGGAGCTTGTCTGGAACAATATGATGCTAACTCAGAACAACTACAGCACCATACTGACTGCATGGAACATCACATAGCAGCAGCTAATCAGGAACTTTCCCAAAGAGTTAAAGACATTATTCTTGGTTTGCCAGTTGGAGTTCTGAAATGAGTACCTGGCGAACTTCTCCATTCAGGCCTGTCCTACTCCTCCATCACATGCATCAGCTATTTCCCTCCAAGAAAACCACCATTACCAGCTTGGGACTTAGCACCCTTGAGCCAGCAGCAACAGCAGACTTACAACACCTGTCATGGAAACTCAGCAGGGTTTCAGAACTACTAATGGCAGTGCAACCCTTCTCCACCAAGATAGAGTATCCATGAGGACTAATCCAACATTTATGCCTAAGGTGGTATCCAGAGTGTCTTTCGCTACTACTTGGACAGAACCAAAAGCAGCAGAAAGACTGACCAACTTTTGTGGCCTATGCAACAGGAAGAGAGGAAAAGCTATTTCCAAACAGACAATCTCCAAATGGATAGGAAATTGCATACGTTTCTGTTACTCCTTCCATGGAAAACCAATTCCACAGAACATAAGACCTCATTCTACAAGCCACTACCACAGCCTTCTTGTGGCTACCAAAGACATTATTGGACCTCCGTGCATACATTTGCCAAGCATTACAATTTGCCTCTATATTCCAGATCCCGAGCAGGGTTTGCCACAGCTGTACTGCAAGGGATCCTAAACACACCATAATCTACCTTTATCCTCCACCCCCTAGTTGGCTATGGTATTCTACCCAGCTGTTATGACTGCAGATGCATCCATGAAGGACATAGTACAGTTTTTGTACCACCATAAATGTAGATGTCGAAACTGGATAGCATCTGCAGTCCTTCCCTCTGAGGTACTCCTAGTTTACCCTCCCAATAGCTAGCTTTATTTTTGTGGTTACCTCTATCCTTTTGGAAACATTGGCATCTATCCAAAATTTTAGCCTTCAGGAGGGCTGGCATCTGGGGCAAGAAACACTGAGGAAGATGGCGTCGGCTGATGCCTTCGGACCGGACTTTGGAATCCGGCCGACTGACGGGCTGCCTGACGACAGGACAACCCAGCTGTTATGACTGCAGATGCTATCCAGTTCGGACATCTACATTTATGGTAGGTACAAAACTGTACTTTTTAGCCTCTCTGGATGTTCTTCGTGTTTCACTGTTGCAGTCATCACATTTGGATTATCTGCTTGCAGTAGCCCTCAGTCGGCCTGATTATCAAAGTCTTAGGTCCTGCATCGGTTGCTGTCTCATCTTCCATGACGTCAGGTACTCAGGGGTGTAAAGCATGCAGCCGACACCATTACATCAGTCTTTCTTGCCTTGCAGTGCCCTAAGCAAAAGCAGTTAGCAAGTGCTGGTCGGCCGACTCCTGAAATATTTGTTTTCGAGTTTCAGAACCGAAGTCCTCAACTAAGCTAAGTACCCCGCTGGGGAACCTTTTTCTTGCTCTAAACCAATGTCAGTAAAAGTTAATTGTATTTCTTGTGGCAAGCAAATACCTCTCAAAGATTTTCATTCATAGTGCATTCCTTGCTTAGGCCCAGACCATAGTGTACCTCACTGTCTGTTTTGTGCCTTATTCAGACATCGAAGTATTAGTCGTCGGTTTATTTACGCTTGTAAATATTTTGATACTCTGTTCAATTATCTAGAAATGGCTTCGGTAAGCCACCCAACTACCGACTTACTGAAAAAAACGCAAAGATGAAGACAGAGACAGACTGCTTGGGTCCAAAGCTGCCTAGGATGCTTCTCCTAAGCTAGTCGCCAGTTTGCCGGTACTCAGGCACTTTCGCAGCCCCTGATACCCACTACTTCAGATTCGCAGGCCTCTACTGAGACCCATTCGGAGTCCGGTATGCCGCGAGATGCTTCTGCAACTGTGGAACTTGCGTATGTCTCCACCTTGGATGGGTCTGGAGCAGCTGTGCAGGCACCGGCTTCTGAGGGTGTATTCAGGCCTACTGACGTGCATATTAAACAAACGCAATCTTCTTCTTCAAGGCCTAAAACTCGATCTGTGCCTAGAAAACCAACACCCAGACCGCATGGTCAGGCCCCTGTGCCAAAAAAACAAATAATGGTTGAAGACCTTATTACTGTAATCGGGGGAAGCCACCCTTCCCCCTCTAAGAGACTTAGGACTGATTTTCCTTCTGATTCTTCTGATCAGGACTCTGAAATTTCTGTTTTCTCTGATGACCAGGATTTCCCATTATCTACCTGTGAGGATTCTGATGCAGAGGACTTCATTCCCTCTGCTTCCCCTCCAGAGGATTTCTCTTTTGGTGAAACCTTGCATACTCTTGGGGAGCATTTTCGCTGGGAGAGCCAGGATTACATTGACTCCAAAAAGAGGCTTAGGGATTTCTTACTCCTGCCCCAACACAGGCCTTTGGCCATCCCTCCTGTACTGGACATTATGGTTGATGCCTTTTCAGAATCTAGCCTGGCCCCTGACTCTCTACCTCCTGCTCCCAGAAAACCTGATAAATATTACAGAGTTCCTGACTCTCACAAGTTCCTCTTTAAAAATCCTACTGCGGATCCTGAGACTATTTCACAGGAACCCAAGGGCATTAAGGCTACTACTGCCAAAAATCCTACCCCCTCTGATAGAGATTCCAGGGCGGTGGATAGATGGGGTAAGAAGTTATACAATTCTGCAACCTTGGCCATTAGGGCCTTAAACTGCCAGTTTCGTATGTTGAAGTAGCAGCATATTATTGGATTGCTTAAACAGAAAATAATGATGATTCCTGACTGTGCTGAAAATAAAGATATACAGGATTTAATGCATTCTGCTGAACAAGTTGGAAAACTTACTTTGCAATGTGGTTTTTATTCATTAGAGGCATCTTGCAGGGCTGCTGTCACTGGGTCGTTACTTGGAAGGCATGCTTGGCTTAAGGAGCAATCTTTGCCAGATGATGTTAAACCTAAATTACTGGATGCTCCTTTAAACCAACACCGCCTGTTTGGCAACAAAGCAGTAGTAGTACTTAAAAAGATGGAGGAAAAAGCTAAATCTATGAAAACTGTTTAAGATTTCCTGCAAGTACAGCCTCCCAGATTAAGTAGGCATTGGCCCTCTAAGAATTGGTCCTTTCCTGCCTCTTCCTGGCCTTCAGTCCAAACCCAGAACCAGCAGAACACCCAGGCTTCAGTCCCAAGGTACTCACAGGACTAATCAGTGGGGTGCTCCCACTTCCAAAGCAGGGAGTAGTAAGACTTCCCCCTATGGTAAACTGTCTCAATGACTTGACTTTACACCTTCCAAACCCTGCAAAACTGACTGTTCCTCTAGGGGGAAAGATTGCTCTGGGCAAATAGGTTCTAAATAGTTTCCCAAGGATACAGATTTCACTTCCACCCCTTACTAACCCCGAACGGTTAGCCAGATCTTCCCCCTAATCAGTGGGCAGACGCTCAAAAGCAAGTTCTCTCTCTGTTAAGCATCAGGACTATTCAACCTGTCCCAGAAGAGGAATGGGGACAAGGTTTCTCCTTGAGACTTTTTTCTGGTTCCCAGAAAAGACAGTTCCTGGCGTCCTATCCTGGACCTTTCTATCCTAAACTCATTTTTGGTGATCCCAAAATTCAGGATGCTAACTCTTCATCATCAGCTTCCTATACTAGGCAAAGATGCCTGGTTGGCAACACTGGTACCTGCACATCCCAATAAGGGAGTCTTGCAGAAGATACCTGCGCTTCAAAGCTGGCTGCATGCACTATCAGTTCTCTGCACTGCCCTTTGGCTTATCTACTGCGCCCAGGGTATTCACAAAGTGCCTAGCTCCAGTTATTGCATTTTGCAGGTAAAGAAATATTCAAATATACCCATACCTGGACGATTGTCTAATTCAGGCAGAAAGCCAGGACATACTATTAAATCATCTGGTATTCGTAAGGAAATTAACTTCTCTGGGGTACACCATAAACAAAAAGAAAATCACATCTTGTACCCTGCCAACAGATTGTATTCCTGGGAACAAGCTTGAATTCAATTTCCCAGATGGCCTACCTTATGCCAGAGAAACAAGTTCATTTCACAGCCTACTTCAAACTACTGGCCACAAAGACCCAGCTATCTGCCAGGAAAATACTGCAAGCCCTGGGGTTCATGGCCTCCTGCATTCTACTAATTCCATATGCAAGACTGCATATGAGGAAACTACTATGGTATCTAAAAAGGCCTATGGTGTCGACATTCTCAGGATCTAGAATCAATGATTCTTATCATATCTTGTCTACAGTTAGAGTTCGTTGGTGGGCAGAGGCCTGTCACCAAAACAAGGGACTGCCATTCACTCTATCCCCTGCCGCCCAAATCCTAACAGACGCATCAAACTATGTATGGGGGGCTCACTTGGCAGGGAAGTGGATATGGAACCCAAGTCAAATGTACCTGCATATCAATCAAAAAGAAATGTTAGCTGTACAGAATGCTCCGACAGTCTTAAAGGACCACATTCTTCCAGGACAATTATTGGTAAAGATGGACAACACCACTGTTATGTGGTACATAAGCAAGCAGGGAGGAACCCACTCATATTCTCTCTGCAGACTAGCCATGACTTTGTGGAACACAGCCTTGAGCTATCAAGTGCACCTACAGGCTCATTTCCTGCCTGGAAAGCTTAATACACTGGCAGACGACCTAAGCAGAAATCTCATGGACCCACACAAGTGGAAACTGGAAGAAAAGATATTCAACATTTTGAGAAACAAATGGGGGAGCCCAGCGGTAGACCTGTTTGTCTCCACCCAGAACTACCAATTGGACAAATTCTGTAGAAGGACCCCCCACAAACAAGCTGGGAAAGTGCATGCCCTTTCCTTTATCTGGGAAAAACCTATCAGTTTATGCCTTTCCCCCACTGCATCTCCTCTCCAAGGTACTACTAAAGATCAAACGGGACAAACCAAGGACAATACTGATTGCAGCAGACTGGCCATGCCAGCACTGGTACCCCCTCATGCTGCACAGTATGTCACTGCTGGCACCATGGCATCTGCCTCAGACTCCTGCCCTGCTGTCCCAGCAGGAGGGCCAGATTCTTCACCCACTGCTTCAAACCCTGAACCTGGCAGCCTGGCTAATTACCTAATCTCTCCATTACCATCCCTCAATAAGCAAGTGATGGATGTCATTCTGGAGGCAAGAAGGCCTAGTACTAGAAAATCCTTTGCTGAAAACTGGAAAAGATTCTGCTCCTGGAGCCAAACTCAGGGGATGGGCACAGCAGCACCCAATTTACCTCAGATTTTTCAGTACTTAACTGAGATGCTTCACAAGGGCCTTTCCTTTTCCTCCATCAAAATCCATGCCTCAGCCTTTTCATCTCATTACATTGCAGAACCACCCCTCTTCTCTCATCCACTGCTGAAGCAGTTCCTCAGAGAGGCCAAAAACTTAAGGCCACCCAGGAGAGCCTCTACTCCAGCCTGGGACCTTAACTTTTTACTGGAAAAGCTCACTTTACCTCCCTTTGAGCCAGCTGCAAATGCAAAGTTGAAATTCCTTTCTTGGAAAACAGCCTTCTTTCTAGCCATCATTTCAGCAAGAAGGGTGCCTGAATTACAGGCTCTCATGGCAGTGGAGCCTTTCATCATCTTTCATGCGGACAGGGTGTCCCTCAAGACCAGTCCCTCCTTCATGCCCAAGGGGTGGTATCCAGTGTGGCCCTTAATCAGTCCATTCATTTGCCAACCTTCTTTTAATCCACAGAACAAAGTGGAACGAATACTGCACTCCCTGGATGTACACAGACAACTTAGATTTTACTTGGACAGGACTAAACCTCTCAGGAAATCTGAACACCTGCTGGTTGCATTTGCTGCTGGGGCAGAGGGGGAAGGCCATTTCAAAGCAAACTATTTCTAAGTGGACAAGTCATTGCATTCATTTCTGCTATAAGCATCATGGAAAACTTACCCCACAGGGGATGAGACCACATTCAACCAGGGCTGCATCTACCTGTAAAGCCTTTCCCAGAGTTGTCCCTACCAGGGACATCCTAGAATCTGCTATCTGGAGTTCTGTACATACCTTCACCAAGCATTACCACTTCCCAATCTTTTCTAAATCCAGAGCTGGATTTGCCACTGCAGTCTTGCAGGGCCTTATAGCTGGTCCTAATGCTAATTACCTCCTCCCATCCTTAGCTTTGGGAATCTACCCAAATGTGATGACTGCAACAGTGAAACACGAAGAACATAGTACAGTTGTGTACACTTACCATAAATGTAGATGTTAGAGTGTATTCACTGTTGCAGTCCTGGTTACCCTCCCTCCAGCCCCCTGACTTCTATTGACTATATCTCTATTCTTGTTTACTATGCTTAAAGCTTTTTTATGTATTTGCTTTTTTGTTTGAGGTGTAACCTTGTATATAATTGCTTTCCATTATGGGGGCAACTGACATCTGGGGCAAGAAAAACTGATGTAATGGCATCGGCTGCATGCTTTATACTCCTGACTACCTGACGTCATGGAAGATGAGACAGCAACCGATGCCGGACCCAAGACTTTGATGATCAGGCCGACTGAGAGCTACTGCAAGCAGATAACCCAAATGTGATGACTGTAACAGTGAATACACTCGAACATCTGCATTTTTGTAAGTGTACACAACTGTACTTTCTTCCACTCTTTGAACCAGCAGCATGTTGTCCCCTGAAATTTCTATCTTGGAAAACCCTTTTCTTGGTGACCATCACCTCAGCTAGACTGGTTTCTGAATTACACGCTTTATCTATTCGTCCGCTGTATCTCTTATTTCACAAAGAGAGAGTCTCTGTCAAAACCAATCCCTCCTCCTTGCCAAAGGTGTGTTCAGAGTATAATTTAAATCGGTCCATTGAGCTTCCTGTATTCTTCCCCAATTATGGCAGCAAGGCAGAGTATAAACTCCACCAATTGGATGTTCATAGACAATTATGCTTTTATTTACACAGGACCAAAGACTTTAGAAAATCAGATCAATTGTTTTATCTTTTGCTGACAATAAACAAGGTTCTCCAGTTTCAAAAGTGAGCTTACCAAAGTGGCTGTCAGACACAATCAGCTATACTTATGGTTTGTGTAAAAAGAAGCTTCCAGGGAAAGCCAGAGGACACTCAACCAGAGCCTTAGCTACCTCTGTTGCCTTCCAAGCCAAATTGCCTTTAAATTCAATCTGTGCCGCAGCAAAATGGGCAAATTCTCATACCTTTATCGCTCACTACAATGTGGATGTCGTCTTTCGGAACAGGGCATCCTTTGGTTCTCTGGTCCTAAAGAGTTTGTTCCAGTGACCCACCCAAGAACCAGGTGCTGGGGACGTGGTCCCAACCAGCAAGAACGAAGGCGAGATGGGACAACATAACATAAAGAAGTTTTGTACCTACCATAACTTTGCATATTTATTGTCCTTCATCTCGCCTTCCTTCTTGTGTACACTTCTCCCTTCCTGGAGGATCGAGAGGAATTTCTTCATTGGTTACACTGGCTGAGTTTCCTGTTGACTTACCAGGTTAGTTGACCAGGCTTTGTTCCTTTTTTCCTCCTTAACTTTACATTGGGATTGTCCCTTTATACGCAAGTTTTTCCTTTTGTGTAAGACATTAGTAAAAAGTTAGCATTTTGATTTTATGGTCTAGTGTGAGCTATCTCAAACGAGATCTGGGTAGCTACTGCTAGGCATGTTGGGATAGGGGTTAGCCTCGAGCCAGTATAAGCTCTCGAGCTTTAGTAAAACGGCCGAGTCGGAGACTAGGATTGGCTCCAAACCCAACCAGCAAGAAGGAGGACGAGATGAAGGACAACAAACATGGAATGTTATGGTAGGTACATAACTTTGCTTTGAGTGGGAAAGTCCAACTGGGCAGTGCCCATTTTCCGCAACAGCCTAAGGAAAAAAGTTCTGCAAAATTATATGAATATAGAATTCATTTTTTTTTTTTTTTTTTTTTTTTTTTTTTTTTACTGTATTTTAAAATGGGTTCACTGACCATATAAAAAAGTTTTGTACTCACCATGTTGATCCATCCCTGTTGTCTATTTTCATTCGGACTCAGTTGATGGATTCTGACCTGAGACTCTGATCCAACTCTGCTGCTTCTGCTAGATCATAGGATCCACAACTCACTCCTTCCTTTACCCATAATGCCCAGCCAGCCTAACATACCTCAGGTCAAGTTTAATGCCACAAGGATATAAAGGAACAAACCTATTACAAAATTTAACAAAGACAAAACAGAGAAAAAAAAGCTGGAGTTCAAGCAAGGAACAGAAGATGTCCTATTCTAGTGTTGCAGTATTCACTAGTGGGTTTACCCTTCTTCCCATCAGCTTGTTCGGCCAGGTTTCCAAAGCTTTTTTATTCCCTGTTGGTGTGTCGGAAGTCTGACATGTAGGCTGCTATGTGGGCCATAAAAGTGACGTCTGCTTGCACCAATCCTCTGAATCTTTCAGCCGCCAGCCGTACCCCAAGTGTTCCTGCTTGCAGACATCTGATAAGTTTCGCATTAAGAAAAGCACCCCGTTGGGGATTTTCTTCAGTCCTTTTTTAATTACTATAGCCTGTGTATGTCCAGTAAGTGCAAGTGCAACTGTGGTTGCCAGATTTCCCATAAAGACACCCACGACCAGTGTTTTCTTTTTCTTGTTTGGGTAGGAAACACAATTACAAAAGCTGCGTCGTTTGTAAGTCCTTCGTCCCTAAGACCCTTAGTCGCTGACTTCAGGCCCTTGACCTTTACCTCGAATACCAGCGTCTTAGGCAGATTGCTGTCTGAATGAAAGCTGCTACCGACACCCCATCCGACCCACCTAGGAAGAAGGCCAAGCCTGCAAGGCCATTCACTTCCACCACGCTTCCCTTCAATTCCCAGCCTGTAGCCACCGTTACCTCTGCAGAGGAACTGGTGTCACACCTGATAAAGCAGGTACCTACCAGGAGGCCGCAAAATCCAGAGTAGACAACACATCCGGGTAGGATATCTCGGCGCCTGATAGATACCAGTAGGGAACCAGCTTCTGAGATGGGCGCTTCGCAGCAGGCCTATGCCGTTCCTTCAATTTCTTCAAGGTCAACCACCAGCCAGACGCCAGTTAGGCCTGCAAAAAACAAAAAAGCATGTCGCTTCAACCCCCGAGACCTTGCCAGACTGGCAGGCCTTCAGTCTCTACAATGCCTTCCTGGCCCTTAGGCCTATGCCTGGCCTCCTTCATGTTGCTCTATCTCTTCTTAGTCCCAGGCCTATTCAGCCAGAGACCACTCTTAGCCATCCTGCAGAAGAAGAAATCTCTGACTCCTCAGAGGGCTCCTGGTCTTACTCTTCACAAATATCTTCCCCTCTGGGGTATGGATCCTCAAAAGAAGCCTCTGCTGAACTTGACTCCCCTGTTGAAGACCTTACCTTTGGGGACACCGTTAATCTTATGAGGTAACATTTTAAATGGGATTGTTCAGACATGTCTGAGCAACAGACAAGATTCTATGACTTGATCCAGATAGAATCTCCTAACCTGGCCCCTATTCCTCCTGTCCAGCCTGCCTTCCTGGATGGTTTTGTAGCAGCATGTATAAACCCTGATTTCAGGCCACCTGCTCCTAGAAGGGCAGACTGGTATAATAGAGTACCTGATGCAGACAAATTTCTTTTTAAATGGCCACCAGCTGACCCAGCAACCATTTCTATTGCCACTGATAAGGCTACCAAACTTCTCCCTACTACCACTGTCCTGCCTGCAGATAAAGACAGCAAGACCATGGAGAGGTGGGGGAAGAAGATATACGCTTCAGCTACTCTAGCCTTTAGGGCTACAAATCAGTCACACATGGCCAAATACTCCTTGGCCTTACTGGACAAAGCTTCTAAGGAACTTAATGAGATCCCTGACTGCTCTTTAAAGGCATCCCTGTCTTCCTTGCTTGGGCTCATCTCCCAGGTCAGTAAACATTCCCTAAAGTGTGCATATGATGCAGCAGAGGCTTCTGCCAGGTCAGCTGCATCTGCCTCTATATTGAGGAAATGCTCTTGGCTGCATCTTCTGCCTTTACCAGACGATTTTAAGGCCAAACGTTGGGATGCTCCTTTGGATCACACTGCCCTTTTTATCTCCAAGGTAGCTGGTCTCTAAAGTCACTTCAGCAAAAAGGGAAAGAACTCCAGGAGCTAAAGCATCTTCTTGTTTCTCCAATCCCAAATTTTCAAAGAAACTACCTGGCCAATATGCATTTTATTAGGAATTCTTCTAGGTCCTCTGCCCCCTTCAGGTCTAGAAGACCATACAGGAGGTAGACTGCTCAGCCTAGGACATCTCAAGCCTCTGCCTAGAGACCTCCCTTTCCAGAAAGGGCAGGCATCATCCGACTGCCTACCTTTTTTTCTACCCCCCCCTTCCTCCAACCATACCTTTATCTTCCCGGCTCTCTCACTGCCTTCCTGCGTGGGCCCTAGTGACATCCGACAAATGAATTTTGTCTATCCTGGAGGAGGTTTACTTCATGTCTTGGATGTCCCTCCCCAAAACTTCGTATACCACTACCTCCACCCTCTTATTGGTCCCTACCTCCTTCCCGAGGTTCTAAACAACCTGCTGCTCCAAGGCACCATAGATCTTATCTCCCCCTCTGCTCAAGGGAAAGGCTTTTACTCAAGAATTTTTCTGGTGCCCAGGAAGGAGGGACCATGGAGACCCATCCTAGACCTTTCCCGCCTCAACCCATTCCTCAAGGTTCCTTCTTTCGGGATGATAACACTATCCATTCTCTTTTCCCTCATCCTTCCCAAGGCCTTCATTGTGACCCTGGACATCAAAAATGCCTATCTACATATTCCAATAGTACCGTCCTCCCGAAAATTCCTCCGATTCAAAGCAGGCTCCTCGCATTTTCAGTTTTGTGTCTTACCCTTTGGACTCTCCACTGCTTCAAGGGTATTTACAAAATACCTAGCCCCAGTTATTGCTTACTGTAGAACAAGGGGTATGCAAATCTTCCCATACCTAGATCTGCTCATTCAAGCAGCAAAAACAGACAAACCCTCCTAGCCCACACAGAGGACCTCCTGCTGAAGTCCCTAGGGTTGCTCATAAACTTCACCAAATACAGTCTAAATCCTACACAAGACATTGTCTTTCTAGGATGCAGAATCAGAACAGACCTCAGGATGGCCTTCCTACCTCAGGAAAAAGTGCTTTCCCTGACCCAACTCCTTCAGTCTGCCCTCCTTTCACCTCCCCTGACATTGAGGGAATTCCTCAAACTTATCGGCCACATGACTGCCACAATTCTCATGCTGCCACTGACAAAATTACACGAGAAAGATGCAGTGGTATCTTCGCTCATTATGGGCCCAGCACTCTCACCTTTACTCTGCCTCCACCAAGAGTTAAAGTGGTGGATGGCCCAGGTGACCCTAAACCTGGGTCTCCCCCTACAATTGCCCCTCCCTTCTCAGATCATGCACACAGATGCCTCAGATCTGGGCTGGGGAGCAACATTAGGCACAAGGAAAGTGCAAGGTTTGTGGAAAATCACAAACAATGGCATATCAACATCAAAGAAATGTCAGCCATACTTCTGGCCCTGCAGGCCTTTCTACCTTTCCTCGGGCAGGGCATTCTGAAGATCTTCACAGACAACACCACAGTGATGTGGTACTTGAACAAGCAAGGAGGGACCAAATCCTACCTCCTCTGCAGACTAGCCCTACATGTATTGGAACTAGCCGTCTCCCAGGGGATCTCCCTACAGGCAGCCTACATCCCATCCCAACAAAATTGCTAGGCAGACTCTTTAAGCAGAACCCCCTCAGACAGTCGCAAGTGGATGCTATCAAGGGAGGTATTCCTAGAGCTGATCCACAGGTAGGATATTCCACAGATAGACCTGTTCGCCTCCTCTACAAACAGGCAACTGCAGAGCTATTGCTCCATAACTTACAACCTGAAGGCTCTTCAAAAAGATCCCTTCTTAATGTTCTGGAAGTGGAAAGTTTTGTACGCCGTTCCTCCCTTCCCCCTGATATAAAGTTCTACTGAAAATTGAGCAGGATTCACCAAAAATCTTGTTGGTGACCCTCTTTTTGCCAAGGCAACACTTGTTCCCCCCACTTCATCATCTATCCAAGGGCAATCACCACAAGTTACCCCCATCAGTGGATCTAGTCACACAGATTCATCCACAGTGGAGATCCCTGCACCTCTCCCTGTGGCTGATAGGATTCTGATTCCCTTCAGACACCTATACAACGAGGATATGCTCTCAGTCCTACAGGAGGCCAGGAAAACAAACAAGAGGAAATCTTATCTCTCTAAATGGAGAAGGTTTTCTCTCTGGTGTCAGAAAAGACAGACAACCACGGGACAGCGGCCTGCCTGTAATTCTCTCTTACCAATGTGAACTGCAAAAGACAGGCTTGTCTTACTCTTCTTTAAAAGCTCACCTGTCACCCATTTCTGCCTGCCTGCTTATGGAGCCCCCACTTGCTTCCTGGCTTCCAGCCAAACTATTCCTAAAAGGGGTTTTGCACCTAAGACCCCCTCTAGAAAACCAGCTCCTCCTCCCTGGGATCTTAATTATGTGCTGGAAAAGCTGTCTCTGACACCCTTTGAACGAGCTGGCAAGGCTGACTTGAAGTTTTGCACTTGGAAAATAGTACTGTTAGTAGCTTTAACATCAGCCAGGAGGGTCTCAGAGCTCCAAGTCCTCATGGCTACTCCACCCTTCCTAGTTTTCCATATGGACAGGGTCAGCCTCAGGATTAATCCCTCCTTCACCCCCAAGGTGGTTAATGACCTTTCCCTAAATCAGACTATTCACCTGCCCACCTTCTTCCCTAACCTGCATTGAGACAGTGAGAGAGTCCTTCACTCCCTGGATGTACACAGGCAACTTAATTTCTACTTGCATAAGACCAAGCCTATACACAAATCAGACTATCTGTTTGTTTCCTTCCACCCCAGGGCTCTGGGGAAAGCTGTAGGAAAGTGAACCATTTCTTCTTGGATTGCTAGGACCATCTCCGTTTGTTACTCTTAACATGGAAAGACACTAACGGGCAACTTCAGAGTTCATTCCACAAGGGCCATGGCCTCCTCTGGGGCCTTCTTTAAAGGTCTAGATACTAACTTAATTCTGGAAGCTGCTACTTAGTCATCTGTGCACGCCTTCACCAGATGCTACAAGCTGGACCACATCTCCAGGACCAGAGCAGGATTTGCCAGGGCTATCCTGCATGGGTTCCTGAAATCCTCATCCAGACCACCACCCAGCCAGCAGTGAGCTTTTGTACTCGCCCACTAGTGAATGCTGCAACATTGGAATAGGACATAGAAAAGTTGTGCAAAATCTTAACAAAACCATAGATGTCCTCCTCTTCCATATTGCAATATTCCTTCCCTCCCTCCATCCCCATGTTCTCCTTGCACTTGCTCTCCACGGCTCCTACACAGGCTATGCTGTCAGGACTGGCTCCGTCTGGGGCTTTTTGGTTCTGAGGACTGGTGCGCTCAGACGTCAATTTTATGACCCACTTACCAGCCTACACGTCCGACGTCCACACTAACAGGGACTGAAAAAGCTTTCATAACCTGGCCGAAAAAGCTGATGGGAAGAAGGGTAAACCAACTAGTGAATACTGCAACATGGAAGAGGAAGACATCTCTGTGGTTATGGTAAGATTTTACACAACTTTCCTATGTTGTACAACTCTCAGATCTTTCCAGAAACGCAGGATGAGGGCAAGAGGCAAAAAGTTGAAGGATGAAAATGGACAACACAGATGAAATGTTATATGTACATAACTTTTTCTGATGTCCTTTTCATTCATTCATCCACTGATGGGACAGAGTCCCCAGCTACTGGAACCTTGGGAGACCGTCATGGAAGGATATTCTGGTGTACTGTTGAGCCTAAGGCTGCTGTCTTCCTGGAAATCAAATCCAATTGTAACGAGCGATAAAAGTGAGAATTAGTCCAACTTGCAGCCGTGCAAATGTCATCTAAGGAAACCTGTGACCAAAAGGCTGAAGAGACTAACAGATGTCATAGAATGGGCTCCAGGAAGCTTAGGCAAGGATAAAACCTTTTATACCATAAAAAAGGAGATGCATTTGGTTAACCGTTTGCCAGTGTAACTTTGGAGACTGGTTTGGCCTGTCTTTTAGGAGAAGAGGAAGAAAGCATCTAGTCAGTTTTCATGAAATCTTTGTTTCTGTGGAGTTATAAGCAAAGCTTTGTACGTCCAAAGGGTGGAGCACATACTCTCCCTTATTTGAAATGTTTGGAAAGAAAACTGGTAGATTGAGGTGGTTTATGTTGGGCATGGATGCTACCTTAGGCAGGAAAGATGGATTTGTTCACAAGGACACCCTGTCTTTGTGAAAAATCAGGTAAGGAGGTTTAGAAGATAAAGCCTGGAGTTCGGATACTCATTTAGCTGATGTGATAGTGGCCAGAAAAATGGTTTTCCAAGACAAAAATTTAAGTTCTGCCTAGGCCGAAGGTTCAAAGGGAGTCTGGGTTAAGGACTGAAGCATGATGGTTAAATCCCATGGAGGAGCAGAATCCTTTAGTGCGGGTCTAAGTAAAAAGACTCCCATGAGAAAGGCTTTACGTGGTTAAGAGGTGGCTAATGTAGAGTTATTTTTGCCCAAGTGGAAATTAGAAATGGCAACCAATTTAACATTAATAGTTGAAAAACTAGCCTCTTCTTTGAAAATTGAAGCCAAAAACTCTAGGATAGATTGCACCAGTTCTGAAAGAGGATCCAGATCCTTGCTAAGAGCCCCTTTATTCTTGTAAGTCCTTCTAGTATAAGCTTTTTGAGAAGATAACTAGAAAGGATGGGACTGGGGAGGAGACCCTGGGCTGTCTAACAATCAGTGGAAGTGGAGAAACCATGCGGTCATTTTCCACCCTGTTAAATCTGTGTGTGTCATACCTATCTGGTGAGACAGGATGTCTGAAGTGGTATTGATTATCCAGGCCAGGTGTAGAAGGTGAGGTCAGAGGAAGGGAAACCAAGACAAGGCCAGAAGGGTGCAATAATAACTGTGCTGTTCAGTCGACATGCTTTATATCGAAATTTAGGAATGAGGGGTAATGTGGGTAAATGTAAATGAGACCAGAAGGCCAATCGTGGACTAGAGCATCTGCTGATGACTCCCCTTTTGAAGGGATATGAACCTGTTGCAGTTACTGTTGAGGGGAGAAGTGAATAGATCACAGTATGGCTGGCCCCATCAGAAAATCCTCTCCACCACTTTGACATTGAGCAATCACTCGTGAGGCATCAGAATAAACCTGCTTGGCTTGTCTGCAATGATGTTTGGTTTCCCTGGAATATGTGTTATCGGAAATGACCAGAAGAGATTGCCCATTGCCACACATTCAATGCTTCTTGACAAAGGGGATATTATTTGGCTCCTCTTTGCTGATATACCCGACCATTAATATATTACCCATCTGAATGGCAGTTGTCCAGGATGGGAGAGCATTTTGAAAGGCCTGCAACCTAGGAGGATTGTCATCTCCAGAACATTAATCTGCGTCTTGGCCTCTTAGGGGGACCACATACTTAGAAATGTTCTTCCCAAGTAGTGTCCCCCACCCAGATGGGAGGTGTCCATGGTCACAGTGGCCATGAGCAGGGAAAACAAATGGGCAGCCTTGGGAGAGCTGATTTGAATGAATCCACCAAAGAAGTTATTTTTTGCCACGCTCGTCTGATCATGACTGGGGCAGTTAATGGATGTTGAATGGACCACTGGATTGAAACTGTCCATTGAAGAATTTGCATGTGAACCCTAGCCAGAGGGCAGAGGCTAATAGCCGCCACCATGGATCCCAAGTCTTGTAAATTTAGTTTAGCTGGAAGAGAAGAATTTTGCTTCACTTCCGTGACTTGGGATCTCAGTGTCTCAATTCAAGTAAAGGAAAAAGAGGCTATCTGATTGTATCCCGATGAGGTCCTATGAACTCCAGACTCTCTGTAGGCGTGAGTTGTTTTAATGAACCATGATGCCAACATGGATGCATAACTGGAGCAAGTAGCCATTTTGCCTGTAGGAGTCTATGCCTGGTTGGGGCATTTAGAAGCCAGTCTAGTTATGGAAGTGCTCTAAATCCTAGCAGTCTCTAGTGAGCTGCTAACTCTGCCATGCATTTGGTGAACACACTGGGGGCGGTGGTGACCAAAGGGTGGTGCTCTGAACTGGTAATAACTGTCTCCCAACCGGAAGAGCAGATATCTTCTGGAGCACCTGTTCATTTTTATATGGTGGATCTTCAGGATGCATGCTATCAAGCTCACCCAGTCATCCTTTTGAAGTACAGGCAAAATGGACTGAACCGTGACCATTCAAAACCTTGAATATTGTACAAACTGATTTAGTTTGCTGAGATCCAGCACTGGCGTGTTCCCTGTCTCTTGGCAACTAGAAGAACGTTAAATAGGTTCTGGATCCTAACTGGACTGGGAGAATTCTGGGATAACATTTTTTTTTCCTTAACTTTTTTTTAATTTCTAATGTTGCTTTTTCCCTCTGATTGGGTGGAACATTGGAGATTCTTTGCTTTTTGGTTGGAGGAGCTAGGGAAAATTATCTTTGGGTATGATTCTCTGCACCCAAGTATCTTTCATCTCAGATAGCCAGGCTCCTTGGTGCAGAGACAAACTCTGGTAGGGTTTATCTGAGAAGAAATCCCTGAAGCCCTGGTTCTGTGGGCCACCTCTGCCATGGGGGAAATGACTTCATTTGAGTTTGCCCCTTTGTCTTTTGGGGGAAACTGTGTTCTCATAAGTCTGGAAAAGGACCCTGGGATTTTCAAAACTACATATCTGATGTCAGTTTTCATTTATTCCTCAACAGTTATTTTGAATCTGAACCTCTGATCCAACTCTGCTGTTATTTTAGGTCGTAGACACCAAAAAACTCACGAGCTCCGCCCTTACCTGTAATGCACCAGCCCTTAACATACTTCATATCTTGTTTGCTGCTTTCATGTTTGGACATGGTCTCCTTAAGCTCTCAAGCATTTATATTTGAGAAGTTTTTCTCCTTTTTTTGCTCTAACGCTTATCAGCTTTTTGGTTTACAAATCTTCATTTTTTTATTTATTTATTTTACATTTGTTAACCGGGTTAGTCTGGCTGAGCTTTTGGCTCATTTTCAGCAGAGACCCGCTCCTCTGGGCTAGAAAACAATTTATTAAATTTTAGTAACAGTAACAATCAGCTATAGGATCTTACAAGCAGAGACCTGGAGAGAAAAAAAAAAGCTCCTCAGGCAATTCAATTATACAGAGGAGAGAGGTTACACTTTTTTCTGTAATCGTTTCCCATAGTTGGTATTCTCTTTTCTCCCTTACACTTTTCTTAGTGTAGTTGAAATTACCATTGTTGGTAATATTTGTACTTTTCTGTTTTTCTATATTTTTATATATTTATATTTATTTTATATAAAGAGAAAAAAAAATTCTGCATTTATTCTTGTTAGCATCTTTAAAATGTCTGAAAAAGGCCCTTCTGGCTTTAAGAAATGCAGGCACCAAGTTGTCTTTATTAGACACATGTTTTATACATCTGCGGTTTGATCCCAGACCATCTTCAGGTAGACCGCTATCTGCAAATCTTTTAATCCGCAGGCAGTGGTGGATAGGAAGAACAAGTTAATACTGAAAGGATTACTTTGCTCATCCTTTTCAGAAGCTGTTTCTTTGGCACAATCTTCCCAAACCAAGGCAAAGGTGCCTTGATCCAAGTCTTCAAGTCCTTCAGAGTCCTTGACTCCAATGTCAGATTCTACCACGGAACCAGGAAAAAGCATAGGCCTGATTTGGAAATTGCTCCTTCCCAGACTGAGTTGGAGTCCTCAAAGGCTTCCTCGGATCTCAGCTCCTCAGATCCGAGGCCTTTGCCTAGAAAAAGATATTCCCCATCTTTAGACCTGGTACTCTGTCCTCAAATCACACAGGCACTCTAGGTCTCCATTGGTGGCTTCTTGTCTGTCTTCCAGAAGTCTGACTAAGGCTGATGTGGATAGAATGGGGAGTAAATTTCTCTTGGCGCAGGTACAAATTGGTGCTCTTCCGGCTCCTACCCTTCAAGTCAGGAAACCAGTTTCTGTACTACTCCAACAGTATCCGCTTCTTCTCTGATCCAACCTATTGATTTGGAGCCCATGGATCCAAGCCTTCTGAGTCTGTCTAGTTTGTTTCCGAAGATGTTGCTATCTTTGGCTCCAAGCTTTCTAGGTCTGTCTGGTTCACATTCTAAGATGTTGCTATCCTTGGCTCCGAAGATGTCTCTTTAGTACACCAGTTCTGATGTTTTCAGAGCCGGATGACTCTCAGCCAAAGCTTCTCTGTCTGAGAAGTGCTAGAGTAGACTGCAAAGTTTTTTGGATCATTCTCTTCCCCTCGGAGCCTCTGTGTTGGACAGCTTGGCTCCGACCTCTGCATCACGTGGACTGCTTTTGGGGTAGGGGGAGCCAGTGGAGCAGACACGTGGTTTCTCCGTTGCACTTGGCTTCCTTCTTTGTAGAGCACTCTACCTTTGAGATGAAGAGTGTTCTCTGCTCTGGCAGGATGGACGGATCCTATCCCATTGGATCTTCCCTCTGGATCCTGTGTCTCTCTCCGTCTTGAGCCCCATCATTCTATGCTACAGGGATAGGAAGCCCAAAGTCTCCAGGTTACCCAGCAAGGTATTTGTGTCTTCCGAACCTTCTGAGCCAGAGGAAGTCCCTACAGAAGGTACTGATTTCAATGAATGGGAAAGGTCACCAAGATCACCACCCAAAGAAGTTTCTCTTGGAGACCTCCTTGAAATCCTTCAGCCAGAGAGGGGTGGTTGGTCCTCGGATAACCCTTCTCAAGAGGAATCTCTACCTACTGGGTAACTCTGCCCACCGATGAGCTCATTGACTTGCTCTCTAGAATTCTGGCACCACCTGTTGGAAAGGAATTTTTGAACAAGGTAGTGCCATAGATGCTATGGTCATGGTAGCAGCCATCAAGAAGGAACTGGATGAGCAGAGCTCCTTTGTCCATCCGCCTTGTGATTTGGGAAGCATGTGTATGCTTCAACTTTTGCCCTCAGCTCACTGAAATGCTGGTCACACTTTACGAGACTACAAAGGGACTTGATAAATTGTCAAATTCCCTTTCAGGGACCACTACTGTTGAGACTCTGACTTTAGCACTGGCTACCCTACAGTCTATTTCTAGTTTGTCCACGAAGCTGATCTCTCATGCGGTTGAAGGAGCCTCAAGGGCGGCGGGTTCACGCTTTTCCATCAGGAGGCATGCATGATTTTGTGAAGCCCTTCAAGTCCTTGTTCATCAATGCACCCTTTGACAGAAGTTCATTGCTTGGCCCTTAAGTGAAGGTCATACTCTCCAGGTGTGAAAAAGATGGAAAGACACACACTTTAGTGGGCGTACGTTTTTCAACCCCTCAAAGAAGCTTCTCAAGGAATCAGTGAGGTGGTCGAAGACATGATTCAGAAAGCCCCAAGGTCTTTAACAAGATCCACATTTAGGGTATTCCCCCAGGGGTAGAGGCGAGAAGTCTGAATGAAAAATGCTGCCCACGTGGCAGAGGAGGCCCACAGAACAAGGGGTCTAGAGATTCCATCTCTGGACCTTACCAGCACTCCTGAAAAGGAGGCCTGATTGTGTCACCCTCCAGAGACGCTCTGGGGTCGATTATCCCTGCACAAGAGAGCCTGGCTAGATATCACAAAAGCTACGTGGGTGCAGCGGGTCATTTTCAGAGGTTATATAATTCTCTGACCTTATTACCTCCTTCTGTATGCAAATTTCCCAATATTACACCCAGTCAGAGGAAAGCAGCAGCACTAGAAATACAAAAGCTGCTAGAAGACTCACCCAAGAGGTCCCACCAGACCAAATAGAATTCAGAAGTTACTCAAGATTCTTTTTAGTGCAAAGAAAACAGGGAACAGGAGACTGATTTTGCATCTCAGCAACTTGAATAGATCATTTTGACATGCACAGTTATAAATGGTCGTGGTTCAGTAAATTCTGCCCTTTTATGTTCAAGAATGACTGGATAACTTTCAGGATGTGTACTATCCTATAAAAATGAACAGAGAGTCCAGAAGTTATCTACACTTCTGGCTGGGAGCCAGTCATTACCAGTTCAGAGCACTGCCCTTTGGCCTCACCAGAGTACCCAGGGTGATCACCCAATGCATGGCAGTGGTAGCACCTCACCTCAGACTGCAGGGATTCAGAGTGTTTCCATACCTGGATGACTGGCTCATTACCACCCCATCCAGGCGTCTACTAATAAAAGCGCAAGATCAGGTACTCCTGACTTGCTCCCATCTGGGGATGACCATAAATTACAGCAAATGTCTGTTAAAACCATATCAAACTTTGGAATTCATAGCAGTAAATTTCAACACAGTTTCAGTAACAGCTTCTCTTCCCCTGTCTAGTATAAACTATCAGATTTCAGGTCAGAGAAAGAATTCACAGTACCACAGTCTCAGCCCGATTGATTCTACAAGCCTTGGGATCACTGTCTGCTATAGTCCTAGTTCCTCTAGCAAGATTTTACATGAGAATTCTTCAGTAGATGTTAGTAACACAATGGTCAATTCTTTACCAAAACATGTCAGCCCAAGTAAGAATCACTCATGCATGCAAGAGATGCGTTTAGTGGTGGATTCGATCAGATCAGGTTTTACAAGGCCATCTTTCATTCTCCCTCATTCCAAGGCCATAGTGACCACAGACATTTCCCAGATTTGGTGGAGAGGCACTTCCTGGGTAAAACAGTCCAAGGCACTTGGTCCCCTGAAGAGGCCAACATGCAAGTCAGTGTCCTGGAAATGACGGCAGTTCTCTTAGTGTTGCAGGCATTCCAAAACGCACACCCTTTTGCAATCAGTGTGATTCAGACAGACAATATGCGAGTGGTTTGATAAATAAAACAAGCAAGGAGGAACCAGGTCTTAGTCTTTGTGTTGAGAACCTCTGAGTGTGGCAGTGGGCAATGTCATCCAGCAATTCTCTGATAGCAGCACACATTCCAGGGAAGTCCAACTTGATTGACAAATTGGGCAGGTCCATTCTACTACCTTGTAAGTGGTGTCTCAACATGGTGGCAGAAATTTTTCACCAGTGGGGCCAGCCTTGTTGTGATCTCTCTGCATCTCCCCTACACATGTGCAGCAGCAGCTTTGCCCTAATCCTACCACCAGGAGAATCACAGGGAGATGATCTGCACAATTGGCCCCCTGGTCATGCCTCTATTTGCTCCCCAAATTTTTGCAGAAAGCTTTCCAGTTAAGAACAAGGTCTTCCTCATTGTTCCTTTCTGGCCTCAACAGATTTAATTCCCTTTTATTTGACCTCATCTGATTTACCCACATTGGAGTCTGAATCCAATTTCAGACCTCCTGTCTCACCCCAACAGACATGGTTCACCCAGATATCTCAAACCTAAAGCTGACAAGCGTGGTGTCTCCACCTCCATTAATAGCCAGACAGCTTCTTGTCCCATTTCCATCATACACTCCTATCTTCCCATAAAGCTTCTACAAGAAAACTTTACAGAAGTAAATGGAAGAGGTTTGTCTTTTGGGAGCATTGGAAATGTATTGACCCGTTTTCAGCCCTTGCTCAAACTGTCCTTGAATTTTTGGTAGCAATTTTCAATGATGGAGCTAGCTCCCCTACCATTAAAGCAATTTTCAGTGAAGGAGCTAGCCATCTCAAATTTTCACATCGGACTTGATAATTTTATCCTGGCTTCATCTAAACTTTGCAAGATTGAGAGGTACCATTTTCAGACATCCTTGTAAAGATCTAACTCCTCCATGGGACTTAAATTTGGTACTGCACTCTTAATTCATTCCCGTTTTGAACCAGCAGCAAAATGTGATCTAAAGTTTCTGATCTGGAAGACTATGTTTTTGATAGCCATCACCTTTGCTATTATTTCAGAACTTCAGGCATTGTCTACTAAACCTCCCTACTTGATTTTTCGTAGGGATAAAGTGACATAATGAACCAATTCTACTTTCCTTCCTAAGGTGGTCAGAATCTGACACCAACCAGTTCATTAATCTGCCAGTTTTCTTTTCTAAATTTGCAAACAAAGGTGAGTATATGTTGTGCTTATTGAATGCTCACAGACAATTACGTTTCTACTTAAATAGAACAAAAGAAATTGGGAAGACTGATCAGCGATTTGTCTTGTTTGCAGATTCTTACTTGAGTAAATCAGCTGCAAAGATAACATAGCCAGATTGGCTGAAGGATTGTATATCATTTCTCTGCAGTAAATTTGGTCTGTCCTTGACAAAACCTTTTGAGTCCATTCAACTAGGTCCATGGCTACTACTTCAGTGTTTCTGTCCAGGGCTTCCATGGACAACATGCACAGCTGCAACTTGGGCCAATCCTCATACTTTTATTACTCATTGCAAACTGGCTCTAGTTTTGAGGGGAAGAGCGTTTTTTGGCTCAACTGTGCTCAGGAATATCCTTATAGTCCACCCAGGATTATAGGCAGGTGGGGACTCTGTCCCAACTGTTGAATGAATTAAAATTGATAACACCAGATGAAGTTATGTACTCACCATAACATTCCATCTGTGTTGTCCACTTTAATTCTTCCTCAACTCCCCACCCATCAATCCACAGTCTTTTCACAATTGATTTGTAGAACAACAATAGTTTATATGGAAACTACTGTCCTTCATGTTGAGCTCCAGATATGGCTTATTTCAAGAATCTGTTAGAACTTTATATTTGGTCAACCAGCAAACAAGATCTGAGGTATCTTGGGGGGTTGGTGCATTATGGGTATCGGAGTAGCTCAAGATTTTTTTGGTGGTCAGAAGCTAAAAATAACAGTCTGATTCAAACCAGCTGTTGAAGAATGAAAAAGGTCACTGAAGCATACACACATATATCGAGTCTGACCAAAGCCTGGACTTGTTAGAGGGGTAGACTGAGGAACTCTTTTGCCAGTTCTGTCCTAGTGGCTGCCTCCACAACCATGGCATTGATCTGTACTCCCTTGCTCTAGTGTGCTCAGTCCTTAGGAGGGCTAGATTTGTTTGGTCTTTTTGGAATCTGATCTACAGTATGCGGCTGCTTCCATGCCCTGTGAGAATTAAGATGTACAAATTCATTGGCCAGGGAAGGGTCACTCAAGAAGCAGATGTCAGACCAGAAAACCTCCAGGAACACTGATTCCTCCTGGGAGAGGGTATCGGAGGACCAACCACCTTTTTGTTTCAGGAGCTCTAGGGTGTCTCCAAAGGAGATGTCTTCTAGTGGATATCTGTAGCAGCCTTCCCCATCATCAAACTCCGTCATTCCTGAGGGGAATCCAAGTGTCTCCTCCTACAAGTTTATTCTGAGGGACTTCATCAGTGGGATGTTCTGGGGAAGTATCAGAAGAGATGATGGTGTCCTGACTGATTGGAGACTAGCCCTGGCTGGTTGTCCCAGTGAAATGGATGGATGAGTCTCAGAGCATATAACAGGAGGAGGCAAAGTGATCTTAACCGAGGGGGCAGGGATGCCTCTTCTCTCGAGAAAACCCTTTTCACAACCTCAAAGCAGGATGCCTACGGCACACAGAATTCGACAATAAAGGGGTCAGGAGTTGACAAACTATCTGCTCTTGCAACCCCACCATCACTCTACCCGAGGAGGGAGTTTCACCTGAGCTGCGCAGCGCCCAAGCCCCAAGGGGAAGAGAGAGCTCTGAAAGCTTGTATCGATCCCAACCTTCCAGACCCGGCATTGACACTTCGGCTGTAAGAGTCTTCTGGCTCCGAAAGGCTCATAGCCAGACAACTCAAGGAAATTACAGGAGTTGAAGAACATATAGTCTTCATATCCATGCGGTCACCCGCAGAGGTCTTGGCTGTGAGGGCTGTGAAATGGTGGGTTGGATCTGAGGTGGAGGTACCAAGGGGGAATTGGACAAAGGACGTCTCGAAGATCCGGTGGGAGTCGGTGCTAGGAGTAACCTCATCTAGATTTGTGCTGTAAGTTTCCTCATCCATCCTATCCACATCGATTTCCGACAAGTTGCTGTAAGATCTGAGACACCCCACCATAGACTGGGTGAACTATTCCTACACTAGTGCACTCACCGAACGATTCCTTGACTTCATCAGTTCTAACACACTAGACCAGCTCGTCTTATCTCCCACAAGGGGAGATAACATTCTGGACTTTCTCACCCACATGGGTGAATACTGCACCACTCCTATTGTATGTTCATCCCTGGTGAGTTCAGATCATCAGTCTATGTCATTCGAAGTTTGTGCCCCACCGACTAACACCCCCCACCCACCCATAACCAGGCTAAAAAACTTCTCAAAAGCTGACTACAACCTCCTAAGGGAGGGTATCAGTAGCTTCCCACCACCATACCCCTCAGAGAATGCAGACAACTATGCTCAACAGTACGCCAATGTAGTATATAAGCACCTGTACAACTGCATGGACTCGGCCATACCCAACAGAACTAAAACCTGCCTGGTGGATATCCTCAATTAACAGGCTTTACAACAAAAGGAAGAAACTGTTGTCCAAGGGTAAAAAGGAACAAATTCCAAATTGGAAAAACTCCCTTCTCAGCCTTAACAAGCAAATTAGATCACTAGTGAAAACCTCCAAAGCCAAAACTAGCCTCTGAAACAAAGGGAAAACCACAAATCCTCATTAATTTATGTCAGGAATCTCCATGACAAAGCCCAGGTTTGTTCCAAATTAGTACTTAATGGTACCAATTAACACTGATCCTGTTGACTTAGCCAACATACTAGCTAATAGTTTCAGCACAAACTTCATCCCATCCCCCTCGAAGGCCCATTCTACATCCCCGATACCTGTCTCGTACCTCACATCTCCATAGATCGAGTATTAAAGCCCCTATCCAATGCAAAGAACACAGCTTCCATGAGATCTGATAGTATCCCAGACTGCATACTACACCATCTTCCGCAAGAACTAGCTTCGCCATTGTGCACCCTCTTCAACCACAGTATAATTATAGACTTCATTCCAGCAGAGTGGAGAACTGCCATTGTCATCCCTTTGCACAAAGGTGATGCCACTACTGACTCTGGAAACTGTTACCCTATTAACTTGACAAGTCTGATCTGTAAAGTCGTGGAGCATATTGTTATGGATCTCATAAACAAGGACATAGGCAGTCTGCAAGCACTTGACCCCACCCAATTCGGATTCATCAGAGGCAGATCTTGCCTGCTGTACCTGGTTGACTTCTGTCACCAAGGCCCTGTATGAGGGATAGTCCATACATGCAGCTTACCTTGACTTGGCCAAGGTCTTTGACACAATCCCCCACTCAGGCATCATCAAAAGCAAGCAACTCGGTGTGAATCGGTGTCTCATCAGTTGAGTGGCCATTTGGCTCACCGATAGGACCCACAAGGTCAGAATAGGCTCCGCCTCCTCCTGACAGACCTGTCACTAGTGGTGTTCCTCAGGTATCTGTCCTGGGATCCCCTGCTGTTAGGCATCACCTTCTTAGAGGTCTAGGCAAAGACAAAGTGCCTGTGGCTCACCAAGTTTGCGGATGACTAAGTTGGGTGTTGTCATTGACTTCCCAAATGATGTTAACATACTGCAAATAACTGGTACCAAAGTCATGGCCTCAAGTTAAATGCAGAAAAATGTATTATCATACCATTTTAGCAAACAGATGGCCCCTAATAATTACCACATTAACGGAAACTCTCTAAGTACTCAACCTGTGGTGAGAGACCTGGGTACTCAGGTTGACAACCAACTCACATTCGAGCATCATGTGGCAGTTGTCAGAAAAGCCTTTTACTTGCTGCATCTCTTAAGTAAAGGGATTACATCCAGAATAAAGGTTATTAATCTCTCTGTACTACTCCTTCATTAAGCCTATAAATGAGTATAATGCCCTCCTGTGTTGGAGTATGTACCTCTCCAATCACACAGCACCAGCTGGAAAGGCCACAGAAATACCTAAAGAGAATCCATGGCCTCCAACACCTGTCCTATGCGGACAGGCTCAAAACACAGTCACTCTATTCTGTCTCATATGGATTGCTCAGAGGTGATCAGTGTCTCGTCTACAAGGCAAAATCGGCCCCTGCCCTACTAGAGATGCTCCATATCCGTAAGCCTAACTCCTCATGCATTACCCGCTCGATAGACCTAAAGCTAATATGTGACGTCGTCAAAACCTGCTGCCGTGTGTCTGGAATAGACTTCCCATACATGTCAGAGTACCTCGCTGACCCTCTTCAAGCACAGCCTTAATGAGTGGATGGGAAATCGCAAATTTGTCCCAGGGGTTCCACCTTTGTCCCTCAGTGACAGGGTCTACAGGTGCTGACTGAGGTTTCTTTTTGTGTATAAACTCCTGGCAAGGCTTGTAAGGGCCCCAGGGCCATTAGCCCAGTAATCTTCTATGAACATGTGATGGAGGATGGAAGACTAGAATGCCTAAGGGGAAATCCCTCTAGGAAAGGTGTAGGGAGCCATGAAGTAACCAGATCCGATAGAAGCTGAAGAGTACAGATCCGAGAAGCTCAAGGTTTTGAAGTAGTCAAATCCAACTTTTTTTTATCCATTTTAGAAGGAGGCTTTGATGAAGGAACTGATGAGGAAGAATGGTCTGGATATCTTATGCAAGTCCTTTTCCTTAGACGCTAAATTTGACTTCCCCTTGTTAGGTTTCTTGGTAGGGGCTTGAGCCACAGTAACTGTAGTAGTAGATGAAGGAATGAGGCCTCTCAAGATTTTTCTTTGGTCAGTTATGGCAATGGAGTTAAATCCACGACAGGTTGAACAATCTGTACCCAACTGTGCGGGTCCTAAATAAATGCATTCCCAGTGGACATCTGAGTTAGGAAGATTGTCCACAGGTGACGCACTTTTTTAATGCCAGTTGGCTTGTTTCAGCCTTTGCTGTCTGAGAACAGCTACCTAAAGGCACTAAGGCTAGATGAAACTTTTGTAAAATTGAAAGAAATGAAAGGAAATACTACCAACAGTGGCAGAAAGAGTATTCTAATGAGTAGTCGTAAAGGAAGAGTACCAGTGATGGTACTTTTAAGGGGTACAGAGACATGGTAGCTAGCAGGATTAATGTTTGGAAGTAGGAGAATTAGAAAAAAAATGTAATGGAAACATCTAACCCAATAACTCACAAAAAAGACTAAATGTAATTACAAAGCTCTAGAGTGACGGGATCCATGACTGAAGATGAATGGTGGCGAACGAGATCTGAGGTATGTTAGGTTAGTGGGGGCATTATGGGTAAAGGGATGAGCTCAAGAGTTGTGGATCTGATCAGGTAAAAGCATCCAAGTCAGATCAGTGTGTCTAATCCAGACCTATCATTTGCGGAATGAATGAATGAAAAGGACATCAGATGTACTAGTTTTGTCTACTTCCAAAATGGCTACACATTGAGTAACAGCTCAACTCTTCCAATGTGAAAACAGGAGACATTTGTGTTTATGGATACATTTCAGTAACTGGCTAGTAAGTGTACTGCCTGGATACCAGGAAAAAAGAATTACAGAGCACTTGGAAAAAATCTGCTGCAAAAAGTGAGGAATAAGCATTGACTGGGGGAAGGTTCTGCAAAAAGCAGTGCAACCTCCAGACATAACCTACAGGAAGATATAAGACAATCAGACCTGATTAAAATAAACAAAACACTGATGAAGTATATTAATACAAACAGTAAAAGGCTGGAAAAATGAAAGAATCTTTAAACAGATATACAGATGAGGTGGAAACTGCAGGATCAGAGGTTGAAATTAAGAAAATGCTGGCTGAATATGTGACTTCTCAGGAAGAAATGTTTCAAAAATAATAAAATTAGAGGACAGAACACAGGGAAAACCTTAGATCTTCAGCTATGCCAGAGAAGCTGGAAGGAACAGGCTGCATTAATATTATGAAAACACAAATAAGCAGCTGGACCGATAATCCACAACAGGAGTAGTTGAAAGGGTACATTGTCTATATGCTCCAAACCTGGTTAAGAGAAAGCAACCTAGACCTTTAATAGTAAAGATGCAATCCTGCGAGCAAAAGGAGCTGTTTCTGACTAAACTGTGGCAGGAGGACAAAATATTAAAAGTAGAATACAGCAGTGTGTTTGTGGAGAATTACTCATTGTACACCAGGCAGAAGAGGAAAAACTCATTGTGCTATTCAGGGAATGTCAAGGTGCAGATGTGAGATTCAAATGCTGCACCCTGTTTTCTACACGGTATGCTTCCCTGGAGGGACAAAATCATTTTTTCATGATTTACATGCTAAGGAGAAAACTCAAAAGTTAGTCCAACAGAAAGTGACCTGTGAAACAGAAGGAGATTCGGCTGCTTGTTTTTCTGATAATAGACCACAGAGAAGATAGTACCTGTGAATCCTTTTCCACTGTTTCAATGGAAAATGATGGAGAGAAGGAAGGGAGCACAAGAGTTGACTAGAAGAATCGAGAGTACATTGGAAATGATGCAGAGAGAGAATTTGGGAGATGGAAATGAAAAGTAAAAAAAAAAACAGTAACTTAATGTGGCATTACAGTGCAATAATTATATTTTTGAAATATGACGGAACAAGAAAATCTGGAAATATTGAACTTTTTCTGAATTTGTTGGACATATTGGGGACTCTGAAGTATGTCCTACTTCATGTCATTAATGTTCAGACAAATGCTTTTGGGAGGGGAAGAGAAGGGAGAAAGCTAACTGTAAGTAAAGAAAACTTTTTTAATAGTACCATTTTTGTGGTGTATGGTCTTTGCTGTGAAGTTTTCTTAGTTATTTTAATTGTAATGGGATTGTAAATAGGTGCTGCTGTTTTTTTTTCCCTTTCTTCAGTTTTAAGAAATGTAGATACTGCAATGTAAAAAAAAAAGAAAAAGCCTGGTTAAAAGAGTATGACAAAAGAAAAAAATGTTCTTTTTCTCATTCTTGCATGGGGGAATGACTGGATTAAGGACCTTATAATGATTTTGTAACACGTTTTAAGTAAATGAAAAAATACTGAATATTATGAGGCCTTTTTCTAGCAAATAAATATTAGTTTGATAACAGTTGTGTCTCTTGCACCCATGTCTCCATGGAAACGATCTGATAGCAAAACTGCCTGGTTCTCATGTCTCCATGGAGACAGTCTAATAGTGAGAAATTGGCTGGCTGATTCTCGTGTTTCCATGGAGATAGTCTGACAGTGAGAAATTGGCTGTCTGGTTCTCGTGTCTCCATGGAGCCAAGCTGATAGAGAAATTAGTTGCAGTCTGGTGAAAAGTTATTGGCTGGAGGAAAAAAAGGAGAGAGAAAATGATGACATTGTCTGAAACCATTCAGGGGTTCTCCCAGCTGGGAGAGCTATAAAGATAAGACAGAATCAGTTAGCTGTTAGAAGCACAGGCTGCACTGAGTCTTAGCATGGATAAACTTTCTTTTAGGTTAACGCTAGTTGTAAGTGTGGCTCTCGTGGCTCTCAGTTTGGGGCATTTGTTCCTATTAGGAGGGTAAAACGTCAATATTTGAAGATGTACATAGTTTTGTATGTTGGTATTTAATACGTTTTAGGGGGGTATTCTTTTAGGGTTTTTCAGTAAAACAAAGTTTTGTAAGATACAATGTAGGCTTAAATGGATATGACAAGAAACAACTATATAAAAGTTCAACCTGCAAAATAGTGTATGCATGTAACACAAAAAATGGAACTAAACATTTATCAAAAAGCTGTTATACATAAAAGGTGGGAATAACTCTTTAATACAGTGATGCTTTCAGTAGTGTCTTTAAATGTCTGTAGTTTTACAGATAAATACAAAAAAAGAATGGAACTGTATTAAAAAAGAGTGAAAATAGCTGTGTTACAGGAGACACTTAGAACTGAACCAGTGAATTTGATAAAGGTTTTCAGGATGGTTATTCAGCAGAATATCTGAGACAAAGGAAATGAGTACTTCTATTAATTGCAACAGGAACTCCAGTAGTGATGGAAAAGGATAAAAAAAGATAATGGGTGATGTGTAGTGCTAAGGGGCTACTGGCAAGGAAAGAGGATTACACTGGCATGTATTTATATTCCACCTAAAACTGCTGTAATGGAGCTTAAGAAAATTCTGGGAAAAATGATCAATTTTCAGCAAGGAATATTACTTGTAGATTGGTTCTGAAATTTGATATGCAGCAATGAAAATGTATTTGTGCCCAGAAAAAGGATAACACAGGAGGGTAGTTTTTTAATTGGCATGATAGTCAAGAAAAGTTGGCTTTAGTTGCAGTTGGTATTTTATATGTGAGAAAACCAGAAAAAGATAATTTGAGACAGTTCGAGATGTTTTCAGGATACAAAATTAAAGAAGCTAAAACAAAGGCAATAGCAGTAAATTATGTACCCACACATGAACTGGTTCAGGATTATAAACATGTTTATGGGGACATGATAAGATTAAGTATTTAGGAGTATGGAGTAAAAATGATTCTAGTGTGGCAGCTAAGGATATGTGGGAAGAGACTAAACAAAAGATGAACAAAAATTGAGAAAACTGAAACGTTTTTATATGGATACGAATAGTAAGCTACAAGTAGTTAAAATGTTTTTGTCTCTAGTCTTGTACATAGGTCAGGCATATTTTTATCAACCAGAAAAGTTGTGGATAATTAATAAGGAGTTGAAGGATGTTATCTGTGAGGGAAAGATGAGTCAAGTGGGATAAGCTGATTCTTCCAGTAGAACAGGGTGGACTGGGATTACCTAATTTGAATGGGTATTTCAGAGCTACACGGTTAAGATTCCTATGCATAACACAAGCAGAAAACTATAATTTAAAGTGGAAAGCGATGAAATGGGGGGGGGGTCAAGAAACAAGGAGAGACTGGGATTTTGGATGCAGGCCTTTAAGGAGAACAATAATCATACAGAATATTATATCCATAAAGTAGCAGAATTCTAACAACTGAACCAACACGGTAATGGAGAAAGCAGATTTTGCCAATAGGGATGACTGCAAGATGCAGACAGTAAACAAGAGGCGGCCAGAATTTGTTGTAGAAAATTGGCAAAGGAACCAAGGTATTGGGAGCAAATAACTAGAGGGGGAAAGATGATAGAATGGGAAGGCACCAAGAATTTATTTGGATTGCAGGTTAGAGACTGCCTTCCCTATCAGGGTTTGATATCAGAGTATAGGCGCAGAGAGAAATAGAGGGGGGATCCTAAACGAAAGACCAGCACTGGCAGAGTTTTTAATAGACTGTTGCCATTAAAAAAGGAATAATTATTAGAGCATATAAAATATTGCATGATAACTATAAGAATCAGAAGAGGTTAGATAGGATTAGAAAGAGTGACAATAGGAGGATATATGCATGTCTCATAAATATGCAATAAAAATTGAGAAAATTTAGGATTTTTGCCTGTAAATGTTTACATAGATATTTTTATACCGTAAGTAGACTCCAGAGAATATTTCCTCAGGCAGACAGCAAATGTTGGAGGTGTGAAGATGAAAGAGGTAATTGGGAATATATTTTCCTGGAGTGTGGTGAGTTGACTGACTTTAAGGATGCACTGTCGGAGATGCTGGGTGGGCAAATTGGTCTGATGAGGGAGATGATTTTTCATTGCTATGTTACAGAATCGGAATTGCCTAGACATGGTGAGGCTTTGCTGTGTCTAATAATGGTGGCTACCAAAAAAAGCAATTGCTAGAAAATGGAAATCAAAATCTGACCCTACTGTACTGGAAGTAGTGAATATAGTAACACACATAACTGGAATTTAGATCTTTAGAAAAGGGTAGTAGCAAACTACAAAGGAAAACAAATGGGAATTATGGGAACATTGCATACAGGAGAGGAATGGGGTTTAAAAGAAGGCAGGACTTAAATGAGCTATGTAATGTTTGAAAATCATTGGGTAGATAAATTATGTATAATTGCAGCTGGGAGTGTTTGTGGTGTAAAATGCTTGCAGTTAGGATTGTCTGTGTGGGTTGTTTTCATTTATATAAATGTATGATTGCCAAGTAAGTGATGGTTTAATAAAGATGTTTCTTGTTTAAAGAAAAAAAAACATCAGATATACTAGTTTATTTAGTAGTAGTTATACAATTCTGAGTTGTTTTTTTTTTTTTTTTTTTTTTTGACATTTGATTATTGGGAAAGTCCAACTGGGTAGAAGCCTATTTTCAGCAGAGGCCTGAGGAAAAAAATCTCCAAATTACTACAAAACATTTTTTAAGAGCAATAATTTTCCAATCTTCAAAAATAAAACAAAAACATCTGCAGTTTAATTATAACAAATTAGTGATATAAAAACATTGGTTAAGAATCAATGCAATTTGTATGACAATCATTTAATATTTATAGAAATTTTACACAGTTTGTAGATAAATTAAAGGTAAGTTAGTGGAAGACAAATTGGAATTGCAATTATGGGTATACTTACAGAGAAAGTCAGGGAAGATAATTTGATAGAAGGAAGGAAGAAGGGAGAGTAGGAGGTATAAGGAATGAAAAGGTATTTGTTTACATTTAGAGATGTAGTTTATCCTGGTTTTGAGCAAGAACAAATCCAGATTTTAGGTAGGAAGTCATTCAGAAAAGTTGGGAGAGAGGGTAATGACCTGATGGATACAGGTAAGGAGTTCCAGGCTTTATCAACCTTTTGCAAGTACAATGTCCAGCAGATTTGATAGGTTTATAGACAGTTTTTGTTATCTGGATTGCAATGATCAACTGGGAACAGTTGTGTAGAATGTTTTTTTTAGTGCTGGACAGGCAGATGGATTCTGGATAATTTTATAGGTGGTAAGATGCTATGTATATGTTAGTTGATGTGGTAGTTCTAACCATTGTGTAGTCTCTAGTGTTGTAGGTTCTGAAAGGGGCATTTGCTGCAAATCTAGCAACTTTGTTTAATAGCATTGCTCATGTTTTAATTTTTGTGAAGCCTGGAGGTTAGTAAGGATAGGAGCGCCATAAAGAAGTGTGGGGAGAAGACAAGTAGTGGCAAGTGTAGTTTTAGTTGCATCAGTGAGAGAGAAAAGTTTTTGGCTCTGTAAAGCATTCGTAGTTTTTAATGATTTATTTTCTTATGCAGTTTTGAATGTGCAGGTGATATGTAAGCATCTGATGTCAATTTTCATTCATCCTCACAAATGGGTTCTGATCTGACTCTACTGTTACTACAGCTTGTGGAAATGTTTGGGCTCTCCCCTACCCACAATGCACTGCCACCCTGTCGCCTCAGATCTCATTTGCTGCTTTTGCAACCAGACGTGGTTACTGACAGTTCTCAAGCTTTAGTGGTTGTTTTAGATGATAATTTTTGACGTATGCTACCTTTCTTTTCTTAAAAATAAAAAAGTTTTCCTTACTATCTTTTTTTCTCCCCTACCTAGTCTTTATTTCTTCCTTGGATTTCCTTCTTTTCTCCCTTGACTTTGTCGGAGAAGGGGTTTAAAAAGTGTACCTGTTGCAGGCACAAGATGCCCGTTTCTGACAGGCATTCTCTTTGTTCATGTCTATGTCCTGAGCACCTGGACCTAGACATGTGGAACTTTTAACCGCAGAGCCATTAATGAGAGAAAAACAAATTGATTTTAAAAGATCTGTTGCCCTCCTCTTTTCCTGTGGCCTTACCGAGAGATCAGCCCTCAACTTCTCAGGCATGGAAAAAGGCCTAGGTCATCCAAGATAACAGCCTCCTCAGGGCCAGCAAAAAAAGTTAACAGGTGTATCAAAGGTCTCAGATCCGAAGAAGGTCTCTTCGTCTTCGGAGCCAAAGAAGAAGATAGCTTCAGTTTCAAAGTCTTTGATCTGAAACCATTGCCTGGGCATAAATATTCGCCTTCTATAGACCTGGCTCAATCTTAGCTCCCTTATCCTTTTATGGAGTGGCATTCCAGGCCTGTTTGTTGTGTCCTGTCATTTGACCCAAAGCCTCACTGAAGCAGATGTGGCAGGAATGCTGAAGGGAGTTAGTCATCGAGCAGATCCAGAAGGTTGTCTTGTTAGTTCCAACCCCATCGGATGTGGGACATCCTCCATCTTCCACTCCTTCCTCTGACTGACCCCTTACTTTCAGAGTTATCTGGTCGAAGCGTCCTGGGCCCATCTGGGTTGGATCCAATGACATGGACCAGAGACCGTTGTCATCTGCTCTGTTGGTTTCTTCCTACCAGGGATTTCAGCCTTTGAGGTGGTTCAGAAGGTGGTCTCTAAATCTTTGGAGTGGATTGGTCCCCCCCCCCCCTTGGACCCATCTGGTTCTGTCGTGTGATCTCTATCATTCCACACCACAGGGACAAGTTAGCCCATGGGCCTCCAGCCTACCCAATCTGAGATCCCCAGCTCTTCCAGTACTACTTCAGATCATCCCACCGAAGAAGTCCCTCAGAAGAGAAGGTGTAAGAGGAAGCACCTTGACTCACCGTAGGAGTCTCTTGCCAAAGATACTGATTTCGACGAAGAGGAAGGATCTCCCAACCCACCACCCAACGACGTTTCCTTTGAAGACAACCTTTAACTCCTAAAACAGAGGGGTGGATTGTCTGCCACAGCCCTTCCTTTGAGGAGTGTGTATAATTGGATGCCTTTGGCACTGGCCCATCTTCCTCCTGGGTCACCCCACCTCCCGATGAATTAGTGGATTTGATATGTTGAAAGGCATGGAAGGAGACCGATTCAGTTGAGCCAGTACCAAAAAGACCTGACAGGATCATGGCACCCTCAATAGAAAGGCAGTATTGACGCAAGAGCGTACCGCTTGATGCCATGGTTGTGACGGTGGCCACAAAGAAAAAACTTGCAGAAGAGAGTTCAACTGTTCACTCCCTAACAGAGTGTCTAAGTCGATGGACAGACTGGGGAACTGAGTTTATGCTTCAGCGACTTTTGCTATCCGATTGCTGTATTATTTAGCCCATTTTACAAGACTGCAAAGGGACTTAATCAAGGAACTTTCCAGCTCATGGATAAAGGTTGCAACCAAGGAGGTTCAAACATGTGTTGCTCCTCAGTTGAGTACCTTGCAGTCTGTGGTTAATTTGTCCATGTGGTTGTTATCCAATGATAGAGGGTGCCTGTATGGATGGCGGGTTCAGACATAGCCATGAAGAGATGCCTGTGTGACTTTGTGAAGCCTTTTAAGCCTTCATTCATCAACACACAGTTTGAAGTATCATCACTGTTGGCCGTACAGTGAAAGAAACACTTACCAGGTGTGAGAAGGATGGGAAGACACCTTCTGCCATTGAAGTAGGTTTTTCAACTCGCCCAAAATTATCTATTTCTAGTAATCAACAAGGAGACCATACAGTGTATTTCAGGAATTCACAAGGTCCACCCTGACACACATGGAACCACTTCTCCCAGAGGCAGAGGGGGAAACGGGAATAACAGAAGACACCCAAGAGGCAGAGGAGGCCCACAAAATAATGGATCCAGAGAAACGTTCTTTGACAGATCTTAGCGCTCTTGAATGGAGGCCTGATTGTCGTCCTCTGGAGGCAGTCAGGGGACATTTTTCTCTGCACCAGTCGGCCTGGCTAGGTTTAACAAAAGTTACTTTGTAGCAGAGAATTGCTACCAGAAGTTGTTCCGTACCATTTTCCCTTCCTCCGCCAATGACAATCTTCCGGACATTCCACCTAGTCAACGGTAGCCAGCAGCTCAACAGGGCTTACAGCTGCTAGAAAGAGTGACCCAAAAGGTCCCACCTTACCAGAAAGGATCTGGGACTTGCTCAAGGTTCTTTTTAGTTCCAAAGAAAACGAGACTGGAAACCAATTTTGTATATCAGCATGTTAAACAAGTCATCCATACAAAGTTCCGAATGGTTGTTAGTCGTTTTGGGCAAGGACAATTGGATGTGTTTGATAGTACGCATCCTGGAGGTCTATCTTATAAAAATGAACAAGACAATCCAGGAGGCACCTTTGCTTCCGAGTGGAAGCCAGTCATTTCCAGTTCCTAGCGCTGCCTTTTGGACTCACTATGACCCTCAGAGTGTTTACCAAATGTATGGCGGTAGTAACAGCTCACGTGACACTGCAAGGAATCTGTTTCCTTTTCTGGACGACTGGCTCATCTCCACCCCAACTAGCCATCAACCGATACAAGTGACAGATCAGGAATTACAAACTTGTTCAATGCTGAGAATCACAATAAATCATGCAAAGTCTCAACTGCAACTTATCCAAAGACTATAGAGTTCATCGGAGCCCTATTCACCGCATCATCTGTGGTTACCTCCATTCTCTATCCTCGTATTCTCAACATCAGAAACCAAACAAGAAAGATAACTTGCAGTTCAAAAATTTGAGCCAGGAAAGTGTTATAAGCTCTAGGTTCGATGGTAGCAGCCATTATTTTAGTTCTCTGGCGAGATACTGTATGAGAGTTCTACAGTGGATGCTGCAAACTCAGTGGTGGTCCTTTATTCACCCCATGTCAGCAACGATAAGGATAACTCAACCTTGCAATGACCATCTCAAATGGTGGATTCAGTCAGATCAACCCCAGCAGGGTCGCCCATTCATCCTACTTCATCCCAAGGCTGTAGTGACCACGGACACCTCCCAGATTAAGGTGGGGTAGGCATTATCTGGGAAGGACAGTTCACGGCACTTGGTCCCCCAACGAGGCCAATTTCCATATAAACGTCCTGGTGATAAGAGCAGTGCTGTTAGTGTTGCAAGCATTCCAGGGCTCCCTCCCTCTGTAAGCAATTGCAATCCAAACAGACAACTTGTTGGTCATTTGGTATATCGAACAAACAAGGAGGAACCAGGTCTTACTCTCTGTCGAGAAGCCCTTGGTGTATGGCAGTGGGTGATAGCTTCCAGTCACTTTCTAGTAGCAGCACACATTCCAGGGAAGTCCCAAAATGTTTGCGGACAAGCTCAGCAGATCCATCCTGTTGCCTTATGAGTGATCTCTCAACCTTCAAGTAGTTACAATGATTTTTCGTTGGTGGGGCCTACCCTGCTGCAATCTATTTGCATCCCCCCTGAACAAATGCAGTTACTTCTTTGCCTTAATCCCCCCTTATGTGGGAGTCGCTAAGGGATGCTCTTGTACACGATTGACCACCCCCCAGTCTCGTGTACACCTGCCACCAACTCCTCTGATCCCCAAGTTTTTACAGAAAGCATCCAGATTTGAAACCAGGATAATGCTCCTTGCCCCTTACTGGCCTCTACAGATATGGTTTCCCTTCCTGTGGCCTCATCTCCTAGCTCCACCATGGATTCTGGATCCAATTCCAAACCTCCTGTCGCATATAATAGGATTGACTTCTCCAAACTGAACAAATCTCAAACTAACCGCATGGTTTCTCCAGTTCCCATAATAGCCAGGCATTCTACCTTGTCTTCCCCTGTCTGTTCCATTTTGTTATTCTCCCATAATCCTTCTAGTAAAAGAGCAAATGAAAAGGTTTGTTATTTGGGCTGAACAACATGATATAGAGCCTTTCACACCACCCACCTGTACGGTTCTCCAGTACCTTGCAGAATTGTTTCACAAGGGAGCTAGCCCTTCCACAAAGTTCAGTTAGCAGTGATCTCAGATTTTCTTATTGAAATTTCAAATTCTTCATTGGCATCTGCCAAAATTTGTAAAGTATTTTTAAAAGGTACACTTCTGCAAAGACCTCCTTTGAAGTCTCTCGTACCTCCTTGGGACCTTTCCTTAGTGCTACAGGCTTTAACTGCTTCTCACTTTGAACCGGCATCCAAGTGTGTATTAAAATTTCTTTGCTGGAAAACTGCCTTTCTAGTAGCCATAACCTCTGCTAGGAGAGTTTCAGAGATTTAAGCCTTGTGTTCTAAACCCCCTTGTATCATTTTTCACAGACAAGAGTATCCTTACGGACCAGTGTTTCCTTTCTACCAAAGGTGGAGTCAGAAACAGTCAAGCCATTAACCTGCCGGTATTTTTTCCAAACTACAATAATAAGGGAGAATTCCTTCTCCACTCCCTAGATATCTATAGGCAGTTATGCTACTATCTGCATAGGACTAAAGAATTCAGAAAATCGGACCAGCTCTTTGTTTCCTTTGCGCATCAAAAATTAGGCCAACCTGTTAAAAGAAAAAAAGTAACTACAGCTAAGTGGGTAACAGAATGCATTACTTTGGCTTACACAACCTTGAATGTTCCTCTACAGAAACCAGTTAAAGCTCATTCCACCAGATTGGTGGCAACATCCATGGTTTTTCACCTCCTTAGATGATATTTGTACAGCTGCTACGTGGTCAAATCCACACATTTTTATCAATTATTACAAACTGGATTTGGTCTTGAGGTAGATCAGCATTTGGCTCGACTGTTATCCGGTATGTCCTTCCTTAGGGTCCACCCAGGGCTCAGGTAGCTGGCGATTCTGTCCCGTTCATGAGGATGGGTGAAAGTTGACAACATCGAATAGTTATGTACTCACCATAACTGTCTATTTTCATTTAGCCTCACATTCCCATCCTCTGTCCCCCATCTCTTCCTTTCTTTTTTTGTTTTCTGCCTTAGGACGAATGTGAGGGCACAAGAGATTTCCCCAGATCTTGAGGGCTAGTCTCTGTAAACCTGGGATTCTATGTCTTGTCATTCTAGCCTAGTCATAACCAGTTTGCTTTTGTCAAGACAGTGTAGTTTCAGCTTTGCAGATCATTTCTGTTACATGTAGTACAAAGGCTTTTTGGCATGCGTTTCTTTTGTCTCTAAAGCTACAAGTATAATCTGAGGTGACAGTGGTAGAGCATTGTGGGTAGGAGAGAGCTAGAACGGTTCCACTAGCTGTAGTAATGGCCGAGTCAGATCTGGAACCCATTTGTGAGGCTGAATGAAAATACAACACAGATGGAATGTTATGGTGAGTACATAACTTCTTATCCACTATCACACCTAATCATTTGCTGTGAGAGATGACTTCAGTGGTGGTATTATCCAGAGAGAGGAGTTTTAAGTTTTGTTTTTTCGTGAGAGTGGGGGGGGTAGGAGCTTGGTCTTTATTGGGCTGAGCATGTGTTTGGTACAAAGCCATGTTTCAGTGACTGTTAAAGCTTTCTGCATAATTTTTTGGAGGTGTACCGTGTTGTCAGATGTGCAAATGAGAGTGGAATCTGCATATTGTATAGGGTGACCTGTTGTGTGGATGTATAGAGGGTGCTGGTAAAAATGTTAGAGAAGGGAACCAAGGATAGAGCCTTGAGGTACACTGATGGTGACTGGGAGGTAAGGAGAGAGCATGGAGTGCCACTTTACTGATAGGTGAAGTGCGACATCAGCCGAGGCCAGACCCAGACTTTGGAATCCGGCTGACCGAAGGGCTGCCTGAGGCAGGACAACCCATATGTTAGGACTGCAGATGCATACCTATCGGACATCTACATTTATGGTAGGTACAAAACTGTACTTTTGCTGTGACGGCCTGTATTGAAGACTTTTTAGACAAGTCTAGAAATAAGGAAGAGACTAGATTGCCATTATCAATTGCTTTGACAGTGTCTGTGTAAGTGCTAGTTCTGAAGGACCGAAGCCATGTTATGTAGGGGTTAGGAGTTCTTCCTGCAGGAGAATAGTCTATCAGTTGTTTTTGATTACATTTTTCAAGTATTTTAGCAAGGGGAGGTAAGAATGCTATTGGTCTAAACTTATTAATGCCTGTTGAAGTTCCAGTTTTGTGGAGAGAGATAATGTGACTTTTTCCAGAGTGAGGGAGTGTGGGATTCCTGAATTGACCTATTTTGGTTAGGGACAGGACTGACAATGCTATTGGCTGTTGTTTTTAGGTACTCACTTAAAAGGTCGTCAGCTGAAGAAGAGCATGGTTTGTTTGTTTACGAGTAGTTTTATATAGGATGTGGGTACAGGTTTGAAGGTAAAATTGGATGTTGTGATATGTGGCTTTTGTGCAGGGTTGGGATTAGATGTTGATGAATCATTGGTTAGGGCTGCTATATTGTCTATAAAATAAGAGTTGAACTGTATTGCAGTTTCAAGTGGAGAGTTATTGGGAGAGGGTTTGGGTTGAATTTTTGGCTGGTATGTGAGAATGTTCAAATTTATATTAGAGTTGGGTTTAGTATTATGAAAGTTGTTATAGTATAGTCTTTTTGTCTTCATTTATTTGCTTAGTACAATTGTGAAGCATTCAGAAGTTTTTAAGATACTGAATATTTATATTTTTGCCATTCTTTCCATGCTTTTTTCTCTATCCTGCATTAACATTCTAGTCTCTTTGGATAGCCAGATTGCATTATTTGTTTATAGCCTCTTCCGTCTAGGAGATGCAGGGCTATTTAGGATAATTAGAAAAGTTCTACTGAATTGATTTACAGCATCGTCTAAGAGGAGGATTTTTAGGAAGTTCCATTTAGTAGATGATAGTGTAGTAATGAACATTTCTGGGTTAATCCAAGAAAAGAAAAAAAAAAGAGACGGAGACAGCTTTGGAATCCAGAACAGGCCTTTACTTGGTGCAGACACAAGCGCTTTCACAGTTAAGCTTCTTCAGGTGTATACAAGCACTAAAAATACCACACCTTTATACTCATGTTACATCACCCAATTGATAGTCATGTGACTGGTCCCATCTATCATAATATATTTTATTTCATTCATAATAACTAAAACATATATAAAAAAATATATATAAAAAATATATATAAATATTATATATATATATATATATATATATATATATATATATATATATATATATATATAAAACATAAAAAAATATACATATATTGTGTTATTTAAAATATTATAAAACAAATATACTGTGTTGTGGACAGCAGGAGATGAATATATTACCTACGAAGTGGTCTCATCTTTAATTTAGGTTTGATGAGACCACTTCGTAGGTAATATATTCATCTCCTGCTGTCCACAACACAGTATATTTGTTTTATAATATTTTAAATAACACAATATATGTATATTTTTTGATGTTTTTTATTTATATATATATATATATATATATATATTTATATATATTTTTATATATGTTTTAGTTATTATGAATGAAATAAAATATATTATGATAGATGGGACCAGTCACATGACTATCAATTGGGTGATGTAACATGAGTATAAAGGTGTGGTATTTTTAGTGCTTGTATACACCTGAAGAAGCTTAACTGTGAAAGCGCTTGTGTCTGCACCAAGTAAAGGCTTGTTCTGGATTCCAAAGCTGTCTCCGTCTCTCTATTTTTTTTTTTTTTTTTTTCTTGGATTACTTACACTTTTCTACAGAGACGCAGTGGTGGGTTGTCTTCTTTTGGCAATTTTTTCTTTTATTATTTCTGGGTTAATCTTGGAAAGGTTGCATGTTTTATAAGTATGCTGTTAACTGGATATGTGTGAGATGTCTGTTTTTTTTTTTTTTAATTTCTCCAAATCTTTTAGGTTTTTAATACCGTGACGGGAATGGACCCAGTTCATAAGTCAAAATACAATTAAAGTTCATGAAATGAGTATTGTTTCAATCTTTGTCAGCAATAAGTGCTCTTTGCAGCACCCGCAATGTGCCCACTAATGACTCCTCCTGCACTTCATACGGAGTTACAGGTATTGGTAATGTATCTAAATACAATTGTAGATTCTTTTTTTAATAAGACCCATTGCTCCTACTACTATTGGGACTGTTTGGGTATCTTTCTTCCACACTGCTCTTGTTTCTGCATGCAAATCCTGATATTTTATGACTTTGTGTCTCTCTATGCAAAGCACTGTGGTTACTGGGTGTGGCGATTTCAATGATAAGTGCTACTTTTGTCTTCTTTTCATGGACCACTATATCCGGTTTACAAGCATCTGTCTATTGAACTGTTGGTAATGGATGATCCCAAGTGATGTAAACTTTCATTGATACTTTGTGGCTCATATTTTCAGTGTTTTTCAGCCACTTCAATATTATAATTTTTGCACAATCCCCAGTGCAACAATCTTGCCCACATTATTATGCCTTTTAGTACACAGTCCTCCTGCCATTTATATGTCAGAACCCAGCAACAAGGTGTGCGACTGTTTCCAATCCTGTTTTACAAAACCTACATTTGTCTGTTTATCCGACATGTTCAATGGACTTTGTAAACCAAAGTGTATGCAGCCCACTGTCTTGGGCCACCAGTATTAACCTTTCATCTCTTGGTTTGAATTTGCCTCTCCTTAACCATTCCTGTGTTCATTCCTGATCAACATGAGGTTCTTCCAGAAGTTTTCTGTACTTGCAACTACAACATTTCTTGCCTTCTCATCTGGTTCTTTACCTTATATTCTTTCTTTTGTTTTTGGCACATGCAGTTGCTGTCTGATTTTTATCTACTTCTGGTTTGATTTCCATTCCTGCTTGATGCCAATATGCTTCTGCTAGATTAGGCAAAAAAGTCATCATAGATTTATTCTCCTCATGTTTCAAAACTTTCATTATATTTGGGTCTTAAGAGGTCACCAGGTATGTGTGGAGTTCCACGATGGCAGATCTATACATGTAATCAATTTCAAGGAGGCCCAGTCCTCCTCCAGAACGGGGTATGTATAATCTTGGTATGCTCAGATTTTTATAAATAATTTAGTGAGCATGAAGCATCCTGTTTGTTTTCTTATCTAATCTACCCAGCATGCTTTGGGGCCAGTCAGTCACTCCAAAACCGTAAGGACAGGAAGAGCAAATTGGTTTATAGCTTGGATTTTGTTCCTAGATGTCACCGCTGTTTTCAGGATTAATTTAAGTCTTCTAAAGTATTCTTACCAAGTTTTATTCACATTTGTTCATGTTTTATAGTTGATCCTTCATCAGTTCCCAAATATTTATATACTCCCTAGTGCTCAAGTTGTTTTATGTCACATTCTTCTGCAAAACTGATGTTTTCCTGGTGCTGCAGTTTTCGTGCTTTAAAGGTTGCTTTTGCACATTTATCAAAACCAAATGACGTTCTTGTATCATCTGAAAAAGTTTTGACAACTTGCAGTTGTGCTTTTAGTTCCTCATCTGATGAGCTATACAGTTTTAAATCATTGACAAAGAGAGGATGAGAAGTCTTTTCACTTTGTTGTTTTCTAGGAGCCAAATTATAGCCATGGCCTAAGTTAAGTTGTTGTGTCTTTCGGCTTTTTCCCAGTTAGGGGTCGCCACAGCGGAACTCCGGTCCGCTAATGATTGGCAGTAGATTTTTACGTGCCGAGTTGCCGGCCCTGACACACAACCTTCAACGAAGGTACGCCCATTCACTCGTGTCTCCACACAGAAGACGCTCTAGTTGAGAATCAAACAGGGCAACGTCTTACTGTGAGACGACAAAACAAGCTTAATGGTTTAAGGGCATGGCAGAATAGCAGCGGTGACAGAGTCACCCTGGAATATCCCCCTTTGAATTTTTATTCTTGGGATAATAATTTGTCCTTTATCATGGCTTAATTGCAAAGTGGCCTGCAACCGTTTCATGGTCACTGTAATGTAGTTGATTAGTTTAGGGTGTATCTTATACGATTTTAAGCACTCTTTTATCCATAAATGTGGGATACTGTCAAATGCTTTTTTGTAGTCAATCTATTTCATTCATACATTCTTCCCCTTTTTACAGTTTTCCACTATGACTTTATTGCCCTTTTGTTATATTGCCATAATTGAGTTATCTTCTAAATGACAAACTCTGTTGGCATCAATTCCCATGTTTAGTTTATATGTTGGAAGGCAAGTTATTGGTTTGTAATTTTTAGGGTAGCATGCAGGTTCACTGTTAAGTAGGAGCATTGTTTTTCCTGTTAGCCAAGTTGGTGTCCAGGGATGCACATTTAAATAGTTCTTACTCCTGGCTAAATCTTCGTGCAAAGATGTTAATACTTTTAGCCAAAAGTTGGGAACTGCATCTAGGCCTGGTGTTTTCCAATTAGAGGCTTTTCATAACTTTGTTTCAATCTCTCTGGCTGTTACTTCATCCCATTTTATATCATGTACCTTTGAACTTCTTACTGTTTCTTTTATGTTCCACAGGATCGTAATAGATACTTCTCCAAAATGTATCTATTTCTTCTTTTTTTGGCGGTCTTTCAGTTCCTAGTACCTTGTTTCCCAGTTCCCTGTAAAACTTTTTTGGGTCACCAATAAATTGCTTATTTTGTACTTTTCCTTTACATTTTTCTGTGCATCTTCTAAGTTTTTCCGCCTCTGCTGAGATTTTTAGTTTGTTTGTGATAGTGCATGATAGATCCTGATGTTTTGTAAAACTGCGCATTGCTTTTATCACGTCTATCTATCTTAGTGTTTTTGTTGATCTGTTCCCGCTTCTGTATTCCTTTAACAGTGATACTTCTTGTGTTAATTGCTTTATAGTTTTCTCTGTTCGATACTTCCATGATGGTATTAGATTTCTCCCCTTCCTTTCCCTCACTACCATGTGATGCTTTTCTGTTCCTATGTTACAGTATTCTGCATATGGGTTTACCCTTCTAGTCTTGCTTACGTACGGCCAGTATCCAAAAGCTTTCAATGTAGGATGTATGGTCTAGGCAAGAGTACGTGGGCCATAAAAGTGACGTCAACACGCAACAGCCCTCAGAACCTTCCAGCTGCCAGTTGTACGGCAGGTGTTCCTGCTTTCGCTGGCAACAGATTCAAGTTTCAAGCTAAGTACCCTGTTGGGGATCTTCTCAGTTCTTCCTTTTGTCTTACTGCCTTTTTACGTCATCCAGAAAGGGTAAATGTCAGTGTGGCCATCAGATCCCTCATAAAGACACCCACGATATGTTTGTTCTGTCTCGGGCGGTCGCACGATTATAAGGACTGCCCTATTCGCCAGCCATTCATTACGAAAACATTGCGCAGTTTGCAGGCGCTCAATTTGTACTTAGCGAGCCCACATCTAAAACAACTTGCTTTGTGTGTGGAGGGCTCATCGCATATCACCTCTGAACCACCAAAAAAGAGGGCTAGATCTTTACAGCCTGTAACACTTGCTGAGCCTCTTTCAGCCGACATCGTCCAGGCCTTAGGATCTGGATCCGCCGCACTGGATGTCGCGGGTACCTTTGAGGAAGACGTACTACCGGTGAGCGAGAGCATGTCCACAGAGGCTTTTCCGGCGACCGTTTCAGACCCTGTGAGGGGGGGACCGGTGTGTTCAGGGGAACCTTCCAATTCCCTGCCTCAGACTTTGATGCACACTCCTAAACAGACGCCCGTTAGGGCTCTCAAGAGGAGAGAAAAAAAGGAAGCATATTTCCCAGCCAGCAGAAAGTATTCCAGACTGGCAGGCCTTTAGCCAAAACCTTTTCTCAGCTTTCATGGCCCCGAGGCTTACATCAGCTGCTTCTGCTCCTGCACCTTCTCCTCCTCTCCTTAGTACTAGACGTCAACCTGCAGAGACAGTTGCTAGGGAAGAGGACATCTGTTCAGATGCCTCAGATGATTCCCCCTGTCATAATTCACAACTCTCTTCTCCCTTGGGATATGGATCCCCAGAGGAAGAATCTGTAGACTCAGATTCCCCTGTTAGACTTGATCTTCTCTGAAACTATTTTTAAAATGAAGGAACACTTCAAATGGGAATCCACAGACATGTCTGAAATATAGGAGAGGTACTATGACCTCATTCATATGGAAACACCAATCCCTTCGGCCATTTCTCCTATACTGCCTGCCTTTTTAGATACTTTTCCTCTCCATCTCTCAGTCCAGACTCACAACCTCCTGCTCTTCGTAGAGCAGACTGTACAAAGTCACAGATTCAGCTAAGCACTTAAGTGCCCCCCTGCAGATCCAGCTACCATTTCTGTCTCCACAGACAAAGCTTCCAAACTCTTGCCTACCACCACCATCCTTCCTTCTGACAAAGACAGCAAAACTATGGAAAGGCTAGGCAAAAAGATTTACACTTCCACTGTTCCATACAAGTCTGGTAATTAGTAGCTCTAAATGCCAAAGTATGCCCTGTCTCTTCTAGACTCTGCCACCAAACTGTTGGGAGACTTTCCAGACTCCTCAGCCAAATTAGCTATGTCTTCTCTACTGGCCCTTATGTCCAAGATATCCAGGCATTCAATTAAATGTAGCTACGAGCCTGCAGAATCCTCAGCAAGGTAAACAGCTTCTGCACTTCGCAGATACTTCTGGCTGCGCTTGCAACCCCTGCCAGATGATTTCAGGGCTAAGCTCAGTGATGCACCACTTGACAGTGCTGCCTTATTTGGCTCAAAAGTAGCAGATCTTTTCAAAACCCTGCAACAAAAAGGAAAAGAGATGCAAGATCTTTAACATCTGATAGTTTCTCCCGTACCTAAATTTTACAGTAACTATCCTGCTAAAACAAAGTTAATCAGGAAACACTCCAGTCCTGCTCCTCAACTAAACACGGTCAAGCAAGAAAGAAAAATCCTTCAGCTAGAGCACCTTCCTCCTCTAGTCAAAGGATGCCCTTTTAGGACATGGCAGGTAGTGTCTGACTACCTGCCACTCCTGCCTCCCCCACCAGCTGCCTCCATCCCACTGTTTGCTCGCCTTTCCCATTGCCTTCCTCTTTAGAATCAGATCACTTCAGACAAGTGTGTCCTCTCCATTCTCCAAGATGGTTACTTCCTGTCTTGGATAACCTCTCCAGTAAGTCTAGGCAAGCTACGACCGCCTGCTAACCAATTGCCCCTCCTGCTACCAGTACTACAGTCCATTTTAAACCAGGGCACTATAGAAAATACCTCCCTCCCAATTTGAAAAAGGGTTCTACTCAAGGTTTTTCTTAGTTCCCAGAAAAGAAAGGCCATGGAGACCCATCCTAGATCTTTCAAGGCTCAATCCTTTCTTAAAGGTGCCAACTTTCAAAATGCTTACTCTGCCAACTCTATTCCCTCTTATTATGGGCAAAGGCTTCCTAGCTACACTAGACATCAAGGATGCCTACTTAAATATTCCCATAAGATCCACACACAGGAAATACTTAAGAGTCTTAGTGGGCTCCTCAGATTTGCAGTTCTCTGCCTTGCCTTTTGGACTTTCAACCGTACCCAGAGTCTTCACCAAATGCCTGACTCCAGTAATATCCTTTTGCAAGACAAAAGGGATAAAAACATTCCCATACCTGGACGACATGTTTTTACAGGCTGCCAGCCAAAAAACACTCCTAACCCATATCCAGTTTGTGGTGTCTCTCCTACAGGCTTTTGGGTTCCAAATAAACTTCAAAAAGCCCAACCTCACACTGCCCCAAGACATTGTGTTCTTAGGGTGCAGAATCAGTACAGACTTGATGGAGGCATACTTGCCCCCAGCAAAGGTGAGTTCTCTTGCAGAGCACCTGCAAGGGATTCTACTCTCCCCTCATCTGACTGCAAGGCAGTACCTCAAGCTGCTGGGTTACATGGCAGCTACCATTCCCATGCTACCCCTAGCTCGATTACACATGAGAAAACTACAGTGGTACCCACGCTCTGTATGGAAATAGCACAACCACCCACTGGAACACATTGTGCCTTTGCATCTATGCCTAAAACAGGAGATCTTAAGGTGGCTGGCCCAGGTGAAGCTCAACCCAGGACTTCCCCTCCAGCCACCTCAACCTTCTCAGGTCATGCATAAGGACACCTCAGACCTGGAGTTGGGGGCCACTCTTGGCCATCGAAACATTCAAGACCTGTGGACATACAGGCAGAAAACAAAACACATCAACGACAAAAATGAGGGCAATCCTCCCTAGCCCTTCAGGCATTCAATCCTTTCCTTCAGAAGGGATCCCTCCTGTTATACACAGACAACACCACAGTCCTGTGGTATATAAACAAACAAGGAAGGTCCAAGTACTACGTACTCTGCATACTTTCTGTACTAGTGTGGGAAGTAGCCACTTCCCAGGGAATTACCCTGAAAGCAGCATACATTCTCTCTCTCCACAACTCCCAAGCAGATTTTTTGAGCAGAACCAGCACAAACAATCACAAATGGATGCTCCACAGGGATATCTTCCTGGACATGGTCCACAGATGGGGTTGCCTCCTCCAACAACAGGCAACTTCCTGCATACTGTACCAGGACACCATACCCACAGGCACTGGTGACATTTCTTCACTATTTTCATGGAAGGAGAAATATCTTTATGCATGCCCCCCCTCCCTCTCATTCAGAGGGTCCTGCTACGGATTCAGCAGGACAATCTGAAAATCTTGTTGGTGACTACCTACTGGCCACGACAGCCTTGGTTCCCTTTACTCCTGTGGTCCAAGGGCAATCACCACAAGTTACACCACAGAGTGGACCTTCTCACACAGCACAAAGGATCTTTAATCTTCCCATAATGGCAGCTGCTACACCTGACCCCGTGGTGGATAGGCTTTGATCCCATAAGACACTTTTACAATCAGGACATGCTCAATGTCCTGCAGGAGGCCAGGAAACCTAACACTACAAAGTCTTACCTGTCTAAATGGAAAAGGTTTATTTCTTGGTGTCAAAATAAGCAGCTGGATCTGCTTACCAGCAACATTCCCCTAGTGCTGTCTTATTTGTGAGAGTTACTTCAGACCGGCTTGTCCTACTCTTCAGTTAAGGCACACCTGTTTGCTATGTCTGCATGGGCCTACCCATGGACCCCCCTTGGCATCCAGGCTCACTTCGCAGCTCTTCCTCAAAGGGGCCCTACATCTCTGACCCCCAGGAATCCTATCCCTCCTCCTTGGGATCTCAACTATGTGCTGGAGAAGCTTACACCCCCACTCTTTGAGCCTGTTGATGAAGCTTCCCTAAAGCTCTGCACCTGGAAGACAGCCCTAGTGGCTATCACTTCTGCCAGAAGGGTATCATAGCTCCAGGCACAAATGGCTACGTTACCCTCGGGGCAAATCCATCCTTCATGACCAAGGTAGTCAATGATGTCTCTTAATCAGGCCATCCACTTGCCTGTTTTTTCTCCAAACCCACATGGAAGAAGTGAAAGAATACTTCATTCCCTGGATGTTCACAGACAAATTAGATTCTACCTCCACAACACTAAGTCTATCAGAAAGACTGACCAACTTTTCATATCTTTCCACCCTAGAGCACTAGGGAAGGCTATGTCCAAACAGACTATTTCAACTTGGATTTCCAAGGCCATTACCTTCTGTTACCAGCACTATGGTAAATCACTTCAGAGTACAGTAAAAGCCCACTCCACTAGAGCCATGGCATCCTCAGGACCTTTCTTCAAGGGCCTAGACACCTCCTGTATCCTGGAGGCAGCCACCTAGTCTTCAGTTCACACCTTCACCAAACACTACAAACTAAACCACATCTCTAGGTCCAGGGCGCAGGGTTTGCTAGGGCTATCCTGCATGGGTTCCTGGAATCTACTAACATACCAACCACCCTTTCTCAGTGACCTTTGGCACTCACCCATTTGCAGAATACTGCAACATAGGAATAGAAGGACATAGAAAAGTTGTGTAAGTACTTACCATAACCGTAGATGTCCTCCTTTTCCATGTTGCAATATTCCTATCCTCACTCCTTCCCTGCTTATCAGTTATGTTTGCCTATCTGGATGGCAATGACTTGGCATTGCCCTATTAGGACTGGCTCTGACTGGGGCCTTCAGTTCTGAGCGCTGGTGCATGCTGATGTCACTTTTATGGCCCACATACTTTCGTCTAGACCTGACATCTCGTGCACCTAGGAGGGACTGAAAGCTTTTGGATACCGGCCGTATGTACCAGAGACTAGAAGGGTAAACCCATATGCATAATACTGCAACATGGAAGAGAAGGGTATCTATGGTTATGGTAAGTTCTTACAGAACTTTTCTTTCTTGTGGTAGAACTTTATCAGTTATTAATTTAGCTGCACAGTAATATATCCCGTTTACTTCTGTTATATCGCATGGATCTCTATGGTCAGTCCTACTTACTGTGTTCATTCGTTTTATCAAACTTCTGACTTTGAGTTTTATTGACCTTCTGCAGTCTGTTTTTTTCATTGATCTGTGCCCACATATTACCATATAGGTGGTAATCCATTAAGTACGGAAGAAGTAATTGGGGACTTGGGGACCCAAGTAGATAGCAATCTCTCCTTTGACAATCACGTTGCCAAAGTGGTTAGAAAGACCTTCTATATAGCCCACCTTATCACGAAAGGGTTCACATCTAGATCAAGAGAGGTCATTGTGCCCCTCTACTCATCAGGTCCATAACTGAGTACATTGCCCCGTTTGGGATGTACCTTACCCGACACCTTCAGCAACTGGAAAGACCCCAGAAGTATCTCACCAAGAGGATCAAGGGGCTCATACAGATGCCCTATGCAGTTCGGCTAAAGAAACTCCAGCTCTACTCAGTTGCGTACTGCCTACTCGGAGGCGATCTGTGTCTGACGTATAAAGCCATGTCCAACCCTGAATTAATGGACATGCTTCACCTCAGGAAATCCAAATCCCTTAGAGCTCCACGCTCCAGGGACTTGAACCTCAGCACAGAAATAAATAGGACATGCTGGAGGGACAGATTCATATCCCAGAGGCTCCCCTCACTCTGGAACAAAATCCCAATCCATGTTAGGCAGAGCCCCTCACTGACCCTCTTCAAGAGAAGTCTTGACGAGTGGATGGGAGATTGTAAGTTTACCCGTGGGATCTCTTCACACTGTCAACTAATCTAAAAGGGTGGCGAAAGCCAAACACACTCTGGCTAGGCTTATAAATACCCTAGGGCAGATAGCCTAGTATCAACCTATGAATCTATGGTCTTAATATGTCTGTCTGTATTAACTCAAGCAACTCTTAACTCATTTTCTTCTAAACTGAGGGCACATGTTTTGTTTTCCATTTCCCACGAGCATTCTATAGAGTTCTATAACATATTCCTGTGGCACATTCTCTTCAATTTCATCCTGTGCCATCTGTTACTCTGTCATATAGGAACTCAGTGGCCTTTCACTCCTCAACATTGACTGCATCAGAGTTTCCACAGATTCCTGTTCTTTCCCTTGCTGTCTAGCTTCAAGTGAACGTTTGTACTGGTTTGCTGTGGAAGGCTCCAAAATATCTTCATATGACACCTGACCAATTGCTTCCTGTTCCACTGGTTTCCCCTTAATTTGGATATCCATTGCTCTATCTTGTTGTGGTGCTTTCTGAATTAGATTTTCTACACTGAATCCTTCACTTCGCAGCTACTCTGTAACCTGAGTTTCTATTTCTTTAACTTCTCCATTACTAATCTCATTTTCTACTTTTCCACTTTGTCTTAATTTTTGTATTGTAAAGGTTTTTATGTCCGGATTCCTTTGCCTGTATTTCTCTTCAAATATCTTTGGTGCTGCTCTTTTTGTATTGGTTAGTTTTACTTTCTCATTTGCATAAATATTACACCAAATTAAATATCTTTGTCCTTCTATTCATATGCTGCTATATTCTTGACAGGGAGTTTGCTCCTGTGAACTCTCGCATGTCCAGACGTTATACAAAAATTTAATGCTACCGCCAGGGTGCACGCGACATCCTGCGCCTCTTCTCTGACATCAGTTGTAAATAGACGTTGGGTATAAAGCCAGACGTCAGCACGCATATTCCTCTCAACTTTTCTGCCGCCTGTGTGACTACCAGCTCTGGTCGTCGCTTTATTGGAAGAAGCATTTTTCTGCATCTGACTCCAGATAAGTACCCCATAGGGGGTTCTAATATTTTATTGCTACTGCTTTGGGTTTCATGACAGGTAGGAAGGGCAAGTGTAGGTGAGGAAGGCAAATTTCACACAAAGATTTGCATGAGCTCTGTCTTTTCTGCCTAGGCCAAGAACACGACCATACCAACTGTAATGTCTAGCCTTTGTCCCTAAAACCCTTAGATGCTGTCTAGCCACTTTGAATCTTTACCTTGAGAACCAAAGACTTAAACGCCTTACCACTCGTATGGACCCGAAGTCAGTACCCTTAAAAGAACCCCCAGTCAAGGCCAAAAAGAGCAGGCCTGAAGTGACTGCTGTGCCTTCCACTACCTCTCGAGGCCAGTGAAGGCCTGAAGACCTTGGTGCTTCCTTCGGCAGAAGTCCCATCAGAAACTATAGTGTTACCTGAGGTCACGTCCCAGAGGGAAACTCGGGCGTCCGTGTCAGCTGTCGAGGGCTAGTTATTTTTGAGGGATCGTGGGGGGTTCCCAGATTATAGTCCACGAGAACATAGAATCAGATGTTGTAGAGTGCAGGCTGGCATCAGGCCCTCCTACCCTGCACCTTTTTTCTCAACCATCTCCTCCGGACTCTCATTGGAAGAGAAAACAGAATTCTAAGCCTGTTTCCCAACTGTAGCCTTCGCTGAGCATTGAACATCCCCAGATTGGCAGGCCTTTACTCAAGGCCTGCTCAATGCCTTCATGGCCTTGCGTCAGGGCCCAACCCCTACTCAAACCCCTATGGCCTCTACTCCCAAGTGGACAATCCCTGATGACCCCTCTGCTGGTGAAGATTTTTCAGAGGATGAGGATGAATCCCTCACCCTACTACACACAAATGGCTTCTCCCTTGGGATATGCCTCCCCAGAGGCGCGGAGTCCAATGACACCAAGATTCCCCAGGCAAGGATGTCACATTTGGTGAGACCACCACGAAGATGCAAGATTTCCTTAAATGAGATAGCACCCAGGTCACTGAGAGTCTGAAAAGATGATATGAGTTGCTCCAATTTGGGTCTCCTAACCCATCCGCTGTGCCCCTTGTACAACCTGCCTTTCTGGATGCTTTCATGGCCACTTCCAAAAAACGTGACTCTCAGACCCCAGCACCCAAGTGTCCAGATAGATTCTACAAAGTGCCTGAGGCAGCAACCTTTCTTTACAAGGCTCCTGCTGCAGATCCTGCAGTCATTTCCGTGACCATGGACAAGACTTCAAAGTTGCTCCCCTCTACTTCTCTTCTGCCCTGGGATAAAGACAGCAAGATGATGGAACGGCTGGGAAAGAAGGTTTACACTTCCGCCACCCTGGCGGTTAGAGCTACCAATTACCAGACGCATATGGCTAAATATACCCTGGCCCTTATGGCAAATATAGCTAAGTAATTGGAAGAAATCTCAGATTCTCGTGCTAAGGCTAAGATGTCATCCCTCCTTAGCTCTTCCTCCCAGGTCACTAAACATTCTATCAAATGCAGTTATGATATTGTAGAAGCCTTGGCTAGGGCTGCTGCCTCAGGCTCTGTCATCAGGAGATACTCATGACTGAGACTGCAACCTCTCCCTGATATCAAATCCAAACTCCTGGATGCGCCTCTGGACGACAGTCACCTGTTTGGGGCAGCAGCTGCTGAGCTTTTCAAAGCCCTGCAAATCAAAGGGAAGGAACTGCAGGAGCTCAGACATATCTTTGTTTCTCCAGTACCTCATTTCCAGAGGAATCACCCTACGAAAACCTCCTTTGTGAAAACTTCTGGCAAGAGACCTCAGGCAAAACCCAGAAAGGAATATAGGAAACAAGCCCCTCTCAGGCTTGCCTCCATCAACTCTCCCTTTAAACGTCAATTTCAGGGAAAACCTGGTAGTCTGTGACTACCAGGCTCCTCCATCCAACACCCCATCCCATCCGCCTATCCCTCTCCCTCCTCGCTTGGAAGCAGGTTACCCAGGACTCATGGGTCCTCTCAATCATAAAACAGGGATACTTCATATCTTGGAAGGCCAGTCCCACCCCCAAAAGGCATTCCTCAACCACCCCGAGACCAAATGTCCCTCTTCCCTTCAATCCTGTACCTCCACTTCTCTGGGACTCTGCGCACTATCAGTCCTATGCTTTACCCTTTGGACTTTCTATAGCACCAAGGGTATTTACCAAATGTTTGGCCCCAGTGGTGGCATTCGCCAGAACAAAGGGAATACAGCTTTTCCCTTAGAGACGAGACACTGATCCTGGCTCCTTCAAGCCCCACAGCCCTACAACACCTAAGCTTCACCATATCCCTGCTTTCAGGTCTAGGATTTACCATAAACCTCAAAAAATCCTCCCTGATACCCTCCCAAGATCAGGTGTTCCTCAGGTGTCGAATTCTGACCAGGGAAATGATGGCTTGCTTACCTCCAGGCAATATTGTGATGCTCACATCTTACTTTGACAGAATTCTTCCCCTCAAAGCCATTTCAGCCAGGGAATTCCTTAGGATCCTAGGGTGTATGTCCTCATCTATCCCCATGGTCCTCCTGTTGAGGCTTCACATGAGGAAGTTCAGTGGTATCTTAAGTTCAGTCTGGAAGCAACACTTGCATTAACTGGAATTCATGCTTCCCATGCTGCTATGCCTGACCAGGGAACTCAGATGGTGCATCTCCCAGATCCTGAAGAACCCTGGGCTTGCCCCTACAACCCATATGTCCCAACCATGATCTTTTCATGGATTCCTCAGAACACCAGCTGGGGTGTAACCCTAGGAACCTGGCGAGTGAGGAACACATGGACCCAATCCCAACAGAAAGAGCGCATCAATACCATGGAAAAGAGAGCCCTGACACTGGCCTTAGACTTTTTCCAGATTCATTTCCTACAAGGCACTCTGAGGTGGTACACAGACAATACAACAGTGCTGTTTTACATCAGCAAACGGGGGGGACAAAGTCCTACCTACTGTGCAGACTAGCACTACAGGCTTGGGAAATCGCGCCAGGGAACCAGATCCTTCTCCAAGCAGTTTACATCCCCTCTGCAGAAAATGTGATGGCAGATTCTTTGAGCAGGACCATGACCCTGTCTCACAAATGGATGCTGAACAGGGACTGGACCAGGTCCATCGGTGGGGTATTCCATTTGTGGATCTCTTCGCCTCCCCCATGAACAGACTGCTCCCGACCTTCTGCTCCATGGTACCTCACCCAGAGGCTTGGAGGGGTGGATGCTCTCTCAATTTCCTGGAAGGAGATGTACTCCTATGCATCCCCCCTTTCCCTCTTATACAGAGGGTCCTGCTGAAAATTCAGAAGTAACAGCCTCAAATCTTGTTGGTGACTCCCAACTGGCCAGGGCAGCATTATTCCATCTAGCCAAGGACAATCACCACATTACCCCACCAAATGGACCTACTCACACGGGACAAGGGAACACTCCTACACCCCCAACTGTCCATCTTGAACCTCACACTGTGTGTGATAGGGTGCTGATTCCCTTCAGACACCTATACTCAGAGGACGTGATCCAGGTTCTGCAGGAGGCCAGAAAACCGAATACTAGAAAATCCTACTCATCAAAGTGGAAGAGGTTTTCATTGTGGTGTCTAAAAAAATAGAGTACAGCCTCCAGTGGTCTTGGCTTATCTCTGTGACGTTATGAAGTCTGGATTATCTTATTTCTCCATTAAAATACATCTGTCTGCCATCTCTGTATGTCTGCCTTTAGTACCTCCTTTAGCTTCCAGGTTAAAAGTCAACATTCTTCTGAGAGGAGCACTGCATCTGAGACCCCCCCCCCAAGGAAACCCATCCCCCTTGGGACCTTAACTTTGTTCTGGAGAAATTGACACTCCCACCTTTCGAACCAGCCAAAGACGGATCCCTCCAACACTGCACCTGAAAGACTATCCTCCTGGTGGCCATCATATCAGCCAGAAGAGTCTTGGAACTCCAGGCCCTTATGGCAGACCCCCCCCCCCTTCACTGTCTTCCACAAGGACAGGGTATGCCTGTGCACTAACCCCTCCTTCATGCCCAAAGTGGTCAGTGAACTCTACTTAAATCAAACCATAAATTTGCCAACCTTTTTTCCCTCTCCCCAGAACAAGGCAGAGAGAATACTTAATTCCCTAGACGTTCATAGACAGCTTAGGTATTACTTGACCAAAACCAAATCCCTTCACAGATCTGACAGGCTCTTTGCCTCCTACCACCCAAGAGCCCTGGGTCAATCTATTTCCAAGCAAACCATATCTTCTTGGATATCTAAAACTATTTCATGCTGTTACACTACTCATGGTAAGTCCCCCTCAGCAGCTGTTAGGGCTTACTCTACCAGACCAGTATCCTCCTCCGGGGTTTTCCTTAAAGGACTAGATACAACTGCTATTCTTGAAGCAGCTACATGGTCCTCTGTTCACATTTTCACTAGGCACTACAAGTTGGACTTGGTTTCTCGGGCCAGGGCAGGATTTGCCAAAGCCATCCTCAATGGGTTTGTGGAAAGTGATTCTGGCCAACCTCCCCTTCCATAGGACAGGAGCTTTTGCGCTCTCCCTGATGTCATGAATACAGCAGCATATGAATAGAAGGACATAGTATTGTTGTGTAAGAACTTACCATAACCTTAGATGTCCTTCTCTTCTATATGCTGCTGTATAGTTTCCCACCCAGCCTTCCCCCTCACACTTGCCTGACTCCTGGAGCTTCCACTCACGAGTCGCCGACTCCGGCAGCATTCACTTCTGAGGAATATGTGTGCTGATGTCTGCTTTATACCTGACATCCATTTATAACCTACAGTGAAGAGTTGTAGGATGTCGCATGCACCCTAGCGGTAGCATTAAACTTTTATATAATAGCCGGACGTGCGAGAGTTCACAGGAGCAAAACTCCCTGATGTCATGAATACAGCAGCATATAGAAGAGAAGGACGTCTAAGGTTATGGTAAGTTCTTGCACAACAATACATGTTCATGTTTCACTGTTGCAGTAATCACGCTTAGGTTATCTGCCTGGAGGTAGCCCTCAGTCAGCCCAAATACCAGAGATTAAGTGTTTCTGCGTCAGTTGCTGTCACTCCAGGACTGACGTCAGTTCGTTAGGGGTATAAAAACAGGCAGCTGATGCCATTGCATCAGGCTTTCTTGCTGAGGAGCCCGAAGTAGAAGCAGTTCGTACGAGTGCCAGTCGGCTGCTACCTGAGTTTTCGTTTCTGAATTGAATTATCCTGAAGTCTTCTAAAGCGAAGTACCCCGTTGGGGATCCTTTTTTCTTGCTCTAACCGATGTCAGGAAACGTTAACAATTGTCTTTCCTGTGAAAAGCAAATACCACACCGAGATTTCCATTCTTACTGCATCACACGTTTAGGCGCAGACCACGACGTACCTTGCTGTCAGTTTTGTGCCATGTTCAATGTCCAAACTATTCTTCATCGAGCCCTTTTTGTCTCATACGTTCATTCTCTATCTCTGTATTTTGAAATGGCTTCGGTAAGCCATCCGACTACCGATCTTCTGAAAAAAACGTAAGGATAAAGACAGAGAGAGACCGCACAGGTCCAAAGCTGCCGACACTTCCATTAAGCTAGTCGTCAGTTCGCCGGTACTCAGTGAGGCGTTTTCACAGCCCCTGATGCCCGCTTCAGTTGATTCGCAGGCCTCTACCGAGACCCGTTCGAAGTGCGGTATGCTGCGAGAGACTACTACGGAACCTGCGGATGTCTCTACCTTGGATGGGTCTGGAGCCGCTGAGGAAGTTCTTTGCACTACCTATGTTTGACACAAACAGACGACGTTTGTGTCTTCAGTTCTGTCTAAAACTACCGAGTTTCTAAGGCTAAGAGTATGCGCTATGCCTAAAAAAAGGCGACCAAAGCGCATGCACCTGCTCCCTTGCCACAACATCAAATGCTTAAAATGGCAGAAGACCTTATTATGCTGATTAGAGGAAGTCGGCCTTCCCCTGCCAAGGGAAAAAGAAACCTGTCCCCAACAGCTTCAACAGACCAAGAGTCCGACGACTGTGAGGTTTCTGATTATGAAGATATGCCTTTATCTGCTTATGAGGATTCAGATGCAGAGGAATCCATTCCCTCAGCTTCTCCTCCAGAGGATTTTTATTTTAAGAGAGCATTTCCGCTTGGAATGTCAAGACTATCTTCAGTCTAAAAATAGACTCAGAGAATTTCTAGATTTGCACAACATATGCCTTTAGTAATACCCCCAGTCCCGGATGTTGTCTTTAATGGAATCCAGTTTAACTCCTGATACTTTACCCCCTGCTCCTAGGAAACCAGATAGAGGTACTACAGAGTACCTGACTCTCTCAAATTCCTTTTCAAAAATCCTACTGCTGACCCAAAGGTCATCTCCCAGGGGCCTAAAGGTATCAAAGCAACTAGAGATAAGAATCCCACCCCTTTGGACAGGGATTCCAGAGTTCTGGACAGATGGTGTAAGAAAGTATATACCTCTGCAGCTCTCACCATTAGGGCTTTTAATTGTCAATTTCACATGCTGAAGTACCAACAACATATTATGGAACTTATTAAGCAAATAATAGCTACCTGTACTCGCTGTTCAGAAAATAAAAAATTGCAGGAGCTTATGCATTCTGCAAGCCAAGTCAACAAGCATGCATTGCAGTGTGGCTTTGATGCCCTAGAAGCATCTTGTAGGGCAGCAGTCACTGGATCTGTACTGAGAAGGCATGCTTGGCTTAAGGAGCAGACCTTGCCAGACCATGTCAAATCAAAGTTATTAGAATCTCCTTTGAACAAGGACAAGCTGTTTGGCACCAAAGCAGAGGAGGTTCTTAAAAAGATGGAAGAAAAAGCTAAATCTATGCAGGCAGTCGAAGAATTCCTGCAAGTACACCCTCCTAGATTTAATAGGCATTGGCCCTCGAAACATTGGTCCTTTCCAGCCACCTCAAGGCCATCTCAAACTAAACCCAGGGGACACAGATCCCCCAGACTACAGTCTCAGGGTATGCAGAGATCTAAGCAATTGAGTGCCTCCACCTCTAAAGCAGGTAGTGTTAAACCACCCCCTTACGGAAAGAATTTCCAATGACTTCTCAACTCCACTCCCTACCTCTGCCCAATTGCTTGTGCCCCAGGAGGAAAACTTGCCCTTCATGCAAAAAAACTGGATTTGCATCACCAAGGTCCTCAACATTGTATCCCAGGGGTACAAATTTTACTTCCACTTACTGCCAACCCCAAAAGGGTTCCCAGACCTTCCTCCAAACCAGTGGGCAGAGGCACAAAACCAAGTTCCGTCCCTGCTCTCTATAACGGCAATTCAACCTGTTCCTGCGGAACAGATAGGTCAAGGATTTTATTCCAGACTTTTCCTGGTACCCAGAAAAGAGAGCACTTGGCACCCAATACTAGATCTTTTAATTTTCGACACCTTCCTGGTGGTACCAAAGTTCAAAATGCTCACCCTGCAGCAGCTTCTACCTATGCTAGCCAAAGAAGCCTGGTTAGTCACCCTAGACTTAAAAGAAGCCTATTTGCACATCCCTATAAGGGAGTCATGCAGGAAATATCTACGCTTCAGGGCAGGATCTATGCATTATCATTTCTCTGCACTTCCCTTTGGCTTATCCACTGCTCCCAGAGTATTCACAAAATGCCTGGCTCCAGCCATTGCTTACTGCAGACAGAGAAATATTCAAATTTACCTGTACTGGGACAACTGCCTGATTCAGGCAGACAGTCAGGAATTGCTGTTGCAGCACCTGACACTTGTAAAAAACATTCTAACCTCTCTGGGGTACACCATCAATGAAAAGAAATCAAAACTAGTCCCCAGTCAAAAGATTGTATTCCTGGGAGCAAGCTTGGACACAGCATCCCAGATGGCATTCCTCACTCCAGAAAAACAAGCCTATCTGACAGACTATTTTACTCAAATGGCCACCAGAACCCAGCTATCCGCAAGGAAAATCCTGCAGGCCCTAGGGTTCATGGCCTCATGCATTCTACTAATTCCATATACCAGACTACATATGAGGAAACTTTAGTGGTACTTAAAAAGTCTTTGGTGCCAACATTCTCAGGACCTGGAAACCATCATTCCTATAATACTGTGTCTAAAGACAGAGTTTCTTTGGTGGGCAGCAGCATGCAACCACAACAAGGGACTGCCATTTACTCAACCCCATGCTGCCCAGACCCTAACCACAGATGTATCAGACCCTGCCTGGGGGGCACACATGGATTGCAAGTGCATTCAGGGCCACTGGAGCCCAAGTCAAATTAATTTGCACATCAACCAAAAAGAGATGCTAGCTGTGCAGCACTCAGATCCCTAGTCTCACCAGGACACCTGCTAATAAAAACGGACAACACAGTTATGTGGTACATCAACAAGGAGAGGGTTACCCACTCTTACTTACTCTGCAGGCTAGCCATGGCCCTGTGGAACATGGCCTGGACTTGCAGGTCCATCTGCAAGCTCAATTCCTGCCAGGCAAACAAAACTCACTGACAGACGACTTAAGCAGAAATCTCCTAGACCCACACAAGTGGCAACTGGGGCTCAGCACATTCAACCTTCCAATTCAGAAATGGGTGACTGCAGAGGTGGATCTCTCTGCCTCCCCCTGCAGTCACCAGCTCAGCAAATTCTGCACCAGGACACCTCACAGCAGGGCCTGGAAAGTGGATGCCCCATTCTTCCAGTGGGTAAATCTCTCAATCTATGCCTTTCCACCCTGCCCCTTCTTTCAAGAGTATTGCTCAAGGTAAGACAGGACAGACCAAGGAGAGTTCTGATTGCCCCAGACTGGCCACACCACCACTGGTACCCACTCCTGCACAGCCTGTCACCGGTGCCACCCTGGCACCTACACCAGAACCTAACCCTTCTCCCTCAGCAGGGGGTACAGATCTTGCATCCACAACTTTAAACCCTAATTCTTGCAACCTGGCTTATTCCTTGAACTCTCCCCAGTAACCAGCCTAAGCAAGCAGGTGCTGGACGTCATTCTTAGGTTCATAGGTTAGTACTAGGCTATCGGCCCTAGGGCCTATGTAAGTGTAGCCATAACAATTCCCTGGATATTTCTTCCCACAATATTTACTTGTAGCTCAGGCACTCTTCTAGCTGAAGTGATGGCCAGAAGCAAGGCTGTTTTCCAAGAGAGGAAGTTTAATTGTGCTTCTTGAAGTCAGAAGACCCAGTACAAGGAAATTCTATGCTGATAAGTGGAAAAGGTACTGCTGCATTCAATCTAAAGCAAAGGACACAACTCTGCCCTCCCTGCCTCTAATCCTGGATTACTTAGCAGATCTACTTCATAAAGGCCTGTCCTCCTCCTCCATTAAGATCCATGCCTCTGCCATTTCAGCTCATTACAACACTGAGCCACCTCTCTTCTCTCACCCTCTTATCAAACAGTTCCTGAGAAGGGCAAACCACTTAAGGCCACCTAGGAGAGCACCCAACCCTGCTTGGGATCTTAATTTTGTACTGGCAAACTCATGCTATCTCCCTTTGAGGCTGCAGCGTCAGCAGAGTTGAACTTCCTCTCTGGAAAACAGCCTTGCTTCTGGCCATCACTTCAACTAGAAGAATGTCTGAGCTACAAGTACTTATGGCTGTGGAACCCTTCATTATTTTCCATGCTGACAGGGTTTCCCTCAGGACTAACCCTTCCTTTATGCCTAAAATGATGTCCATTGTGGCTCTCAACCACTCTATCCATTTGCCAACTTTCTTCCCTAATCCTCAAAATAAAGGGGAACAGATCCTGCACTCCTTGGATGTGCACAGACAGCTCAGATTCTACTTTGATAGGACTAAGCCCTTCAGGAAATCTGACCAGTTACTAGTCAGCTTTTCACCAGGGGCAGAGGGCAAGACCATTTCAAAGCAAACAATTTCCAAATGGATAGCGCACTGCATCCATTTCTGCTACAAGCACCATGGGAAACCAACCCCACAGGGGGTCAGAACACACTCCACTAGGGCAACTTCCACCTCTACAGCATTCCTCAGGGGAGTCCCTACCAGGGACAGCCTGAAAGCTGCTACCTGGAGTTCTGTACTCACCTTCACCAAACATTACCACCTTGCCTATCTTTAATAAATCAAGGGCGGATTTTGCAACAGCAGTCCTGCAAGGCATACTAGCCAGCCCCAACTCTTCTTGACTGCCTCCACCCTTCTTCTGCTTTGGGAATCTTCCCAAGTGTGATGACTGCAACATTGAAACATGAAGAACATAGTACAGTTGTGTACACTTACCAGCTCCCTTGTCTCTCTCTCTCTCTCTCTCTCTCCTCTGTCTGCTACTTACCCCTTTCAGGGATATTGGTATTTACTTTTTACTGGTGATGTTGTCCCACCATAACTTAGCTCCCTATTTTGGGGGCTCCTAACATTTGGGGCAAGGAAAACTGATGTAATCGCATCTGCTGCCTGTTTTTATACCCCTGATGACCTGATGTCAGTCCTGGAGCAACAGCAACTAACCCCGAACTACTAGGTCTCTGGTATTCGGGCCATCTGAGGGCTACCTGCAGGCAGATAACCCAAGTGTGATGACTGCAACAGTGAATACACTCGGTCATCTACATTTATGGTAATTGTGTACACAACTGTACTTTTCTTTCCCATGTCCATATTTTTTCTTCAGATGCCCCAAGATCTTCCTGCTTCTCCTTACTGTGGGGACTCACTCCATCATGCTGTGATGTAACCGGTGTTAGATCTTCTACACCAAATCCTTCTTTTGCAGGCACTCCATAACTTCAACTTCTATTTTTTTTTTTTTATCTTCTACTTTATTAATCTTCTTTTCTGCATTCCCTCTCTATGGTGTTATTTTTTTTATTGTGAAATTTTCCATATCTGGATGCCTTTGCCTGTATTTCTTTTCAAATATCTTTGGAGCTGCCTTCTTTATATTGGTTAATCTGGCTTTCTACTTTACATAAATATTGCACCATACCAAATCTTCTCTCTTTCCTATATCCATATTTCTTTTTTATACGTTTCAAAAATCTCTAGGTTTTGTTTATATTTTCGTACTTCCTCAGATGCTTCTTTTTTCAAACAGATCAAAGTTTCTTGATCTATATACTGTTTTTCACAAATCTGTTGTATTAATGAATATAAATTTTTATTTGAAGCTTCGGACAGTTTTTCTTGTGTAACTACTTTTCTTTCCTTTAATTTCTCTCTCAGTCGTTTTGTACATTTTGTGTCTGGAAATTGTGGACTCTTTGCATAATAGTAACAATACATAATTACTTTCTTGTCCTCAGTAGTCCAGTTTATTGTCTTTATCCTATCAGTTTTTGTAATTTTTGTAGACTACTACTTCCTTCTACTACAACAGGGGGGCCATCCTCCTCCTGGGCCTGGCCTGGCCTGGGCCCATTGTAGAAATTTTTCCATATTTTGTGGATTCCACATCGTCTTTTCTATTCCTGGGACCATTGTGCCTACCAGGATTGGGCACTTTTTTTTATCCTGGGTCTTGTGCACCCAGCTGTCTTTTTTTAATTTTTAACCTACTTCTGTCCATGATGTATGCTATGTGAATACAGTCTATATATGTCACGTCTTGGTGAGATTTTGTGAAAACAGGGTCCACCTCATGAAGGTACTCACCAAGACTTGAGGATGAATTCAGTTTCAGCAATATTACCCCTTGTTTGCTTAGTTATCTCTCCATTCGGACCCCTGGTAATATGGATTGGGAGATGATCATTGCGAGAGTCTGAGATTGTACCTGTGGTGATGTATTTACTAGGTTCTGATACTAGGATCCCGTCTAGTAGGGAATTTGACATCTTGCTATAGTGTGTGGGGGTGTTAGTTTGTCCAACGAATTGACATTCAAATCACCTAGTAGTATTTTTTCTTGTGGAAATGTTATGGATATTCATTGTAGGATATCTTCCAATATATCTGCATTGTCACCAGGATGCATGTAAAGGACAGTAATGCATACATGTTTATAATTGTTTATTTTGAGGAAAGCAATAAGAAGCTCTGCTGAACTGAATTTTAATATTAGTTTGCTGTAAGGGAAAATGTGGTAGGTGTTAGAAAATATTAAAGCAATTCCACCACCTTTCCTCTTTATACAGTCATTACGTATGATATTATAGCCAGGAAGTATAACTTCGGAGACATTCATGCTGCGTTTAAGCCAAGTTTCAGTTGCATTGAGAATGTCAGGCTTATCTTGGGTAATCTATTTCTTGTGCTTCTAACATTTATTGCAGCAAAAATTAGATCACCTGGGATGGGGATTGGCTGCTGTTGGATTAGAGAAGTGTGGGAGAGAATTATCTTTGTGTTCGTTGTGATAGTTGGGGCCAGGATTAGGGTGTGTATATCTCCTCTTAAAAGGATTTTAGTATATTGGGGAACTATGCATACTTCATCATGAAGTAACAGTACGTTTATAAGGTTGAAAACTTTTGCTGTGAAATTATAGGAATTGTAGTAAATGTTAAGGTGTTGAGGTAAGGGGAGAGGATGAACAAATAGTAGTTGAAAAAAGTGGATAGTGTTTATTTGGTGGATGAAGAAAGAGTATATAGCTAAGGTGTTAAAAAGTATTGGGATGACTGTAATGGCTTTATAGGTGGATGTTGAGTGTTTGATGGAAGAGGAGATGGTAGGATTGGGGGAAGACTTGACTGGTGAGCAGTCAGGATTGGTTAAGATGTTGTATGAGCAGGATTTGAAGTTGTTTACCTTTTCTGTTTACTATGACCAGGAATGTTGTTCGACAGTTTGGCATATAGTAGAACTAGAGAGAGTTTTCAGTGTTTTGCAGTGTTGTATGATTTACTGATGTTGCTTGGGTTAAGGTCTCTAGTAGGTGAGCAGTACAGTATAGTGTTTTCTAATGCTGAGCATTTTTTAAGAGTAGTAGAAGAGGCTGCAAGCAGTGATTAGTTGTAAGTTGGTTTGGAAGTTTGAGCCAATTTAGTTGTTTAATGCCAGGCACTGATTTGTGTTTTAAGAAAGGTTAGTTTTAAATTTAGCTATCTTATAGCAGCATGAGGCCAGTTTAGATTATAGATAGTGCCGATGTTTGTTAAAATAGGGGGAGCAGTGCCGATGTTTGTTAGAATAGGGGGGAGCATATTGTGGTGTCTGAAGAAGGTAGGTGGATGTTAAGATAGTCTTGCACTAGCTCTGTAGACAAAGTTTTTGATTTTTATTAATGGTTTGTAGTATATGGTGTTTGAACCAAGGTTGTCACCTGTTATGATTCCTAGTATTTTGTGTTTGCTTATGGTTTCATTTATTGTGTTGTATGAAATGATGGGAAGTGTATGCTTCTGGTTCTTATGCTTAAGGAACTGTTTTGGGGTTTAGTAATTCAGAATTTTTTGCAAGGTTTCAGTGACATTGAAGGAGTCTAGGATTTCCTGTAGTTTAGTTAGAGAAGGGGCAGTGCAGATGCGGGTTTATTCAATATGTTGTACATAAGTGGCAGGTTTGGTGGTAGTGTGATGATGATTAGAAGGAGGACAAGTAAAAAGTCTTGGAGAATGCCATCAGACCATTTGGAATGATATTTTGTGGCATTTAACTACCTGTTGCCAATTGGGTAGCTATGGAACTGGGAGGGCAAGGAAAGATTGAAGCCACTGGAGGCATTTCCAGAGATCTTTTTGGTAGGTCACTGTACCAAATGCTTCTGATAAGATGAGATGACCAAGTTGCCTTCATCTTTGAGTTAACATTGTGAATGACATTACAAAAAGTCGTCGTACCATGGTTGGGTCTAAAACTGTACTGGGTTTTGAAGAGGAAATTGTTTAAAAATTGCTAAATATGTATGCATTTCTTTAGTGCTTGAAAAAGGTGAAAGAGCTGCACTGGTTCCTTAGTTAGTAAACTCAGTTGCTGTACCACCTTTGTGAAATGGGATTATAAAAGATTTTTTTCGAAATGGAAGGGACATTGTTTTCAGTTTTTGACTGGTTGATCACACTGAAGACTGGTGAGGTTAATACGTCTGCAGCAATATATAGAAAATCTGTGGGAAGTTTTCTTAGTAGCCAAGTGTTGGTTTTAGTTTGCTCGTATGATGAAAAGCCATTTGGAGGAAAACAGTGAAATAGCAAAAAGTTTTGCTTTAAACAAATTGAAAGTATTTCAGAACTCATTGAACCCTCACAAGTTTCTTTTTCTCAAAACATGTAGGATTAACAGATGGCTAGCAGCGTGATTAATTTGGCTGAATGATGAAACAAGTCTGCCTTTACGTTAAATTTCTTGCCTTTTACTGGTGGTGGTATCTACTCTATTGTAATTTGCAATGATGTCGTCATTGATAAGTTATTGATTTAATATAGTGGTCT